>NC_056726.1:491110388-491370388 GCF_019279795.1 Protopterus annectens
CAAAATCAACATAATATATGTACCATAATAAATGTATTCATGATGTAGAAAATGTATGAAAAATATATATGTATATATAGAAAACATATGTATAAAAAATATATGCATATATATATATAATCAAAAAGTCAATAAATAAAACAATAAAATGTCAAGAATATATCAAAAAAATGTATCAAAATATGTTCATAGTTATATACCTATATATATCTGATATTATCACAGTAGAAGATATATATATCTTACACGCTGGCAGCAAATTAATTTAGAGGTGAGTCACAAGTATTTGCAGCTTCTCATTGATTTTTTCAGGCCTGAAGAGGCGCGACTTATAGATGCCATCAGAGTTAAAAAAACAGTTCATTCTTGACAATTATACGCATGCAGCGATACAACCGCTTTTTGAAAGCCTGCTAGATGGTGTAGCTGCTTTTGAACGAAAGATGCTGCACCAGAAAAGGAACAAGATACAGAGTGATATTAATGACTTTAAATTGGGTCACGTCTTCATGTGGCCCAGACATGGACAAAATACAATCATAGAAACTTCTGTGACCACTATGAAACAGTGTAATGATGTGATTAGTTCTATGGGAAATGCTGACTTGAATGCTGATAATATTGCTACTTTAGAACTTGTTAACAATACTATAAATGCGACTAGTGGACATATGTGTCCAATTGCACCTTTAGAGGATCCTGTAACTGAACAGAACAATTCCACAGTATCTATGGCTCCAGTACCTGATACACATGTAAATCATGCTTATGAAACCAGTAATTTATATCCTGAAGTTCAGATAGTTAAGAAACTACCCACTTCTATGATAGATAGTACAGAAGTAGTGGTGAGACTGAAAACTTTGAATGGTAGTAGATCTAGTAAACATTCTTCTGAAATAAATGAGGAATTTTCTTTTCCCCTACCTGTCCGTATGGACAGGGGCCTGCGACAAGCACGCTCAATGAGTCGCAGAAGGCAGAAAAGGAAACACTCAGGACAGTTTGCCCACATCAAACTCTCAAAAAAATGTGGGGCAAGGAGAACAGTCACTAGTATGCAATATTTCTTCATATATACTTTCTGCAGCTGAAGAAAGTTTGTTAAACAAAGGACTGAATTTTATACCAAAGACTTATAGTAATCTTACGGACACCATTATTGATTTAAAAACTTTTTGCAGAAATGTTATGTTGAAACTAATATATAAGAACACATTAAATGATAGGAATGTGCAAACAGTTAATTTTAGGAATTTGAGTTGTTATGTTCCACAGAATCATCCATTAGTGGATGCATATTTGAAGCTGACAGAGGAAGAATTGTTTAAATATTATGATGATAGGGCTTTACATAAGAAGTATTATGGTGTGGATAACCTGAATAGAAATGAAAGAAAATGTTTGAAACGCTTACAGTCAGAAACCTCAATTATCATTAGACCTGCTGATAAGGGAGGCAGAATAGTAATTATGGATTCTGATAAGTATATAAAGTCTATGAATGAATTATTGAGTGACAAATTTTATATTGTTATTTCCAAGGAAGAAATACATTCTATTATAAGATATGTCATAAATACAATATCAGACATTTATCAATCTGGTCTGATAATGAAGGAGGTATTTGATTACCTCGTAGTTAAGAATCTGCTTATACCACAGATTCAAGGCCTCCCCAAAATCCACAAAAACATGGGCGAACCACCGATGAGACCCATTGTTGCTGGGGGCGGATGGGTAACCGAACATCTTTCTGTCTATGTTGAGAAACATCTACACCCTATATTAGCTAAGAGCAAACATGTTCTAAAGGATACTAAAACTTTTCTTCTAGATCTTTATGACTGTCTTAAAGATGCTACGAATATGGACCAATTCATTCTGGTGACACTGGACATACAGTCACTCTTTACCATCATTCCTAATCATATAGGCATTCAATATATTGCAGACTATCTGCACGTGAATAGAATAGTGACTTTACCCCAATACAGATAGACCTACTAACACATTTTATAGAACTAGTCTTAGAAAATAATTTATTTATTTTTCATGATACCATCTATAGGCAACAGGATGGTGTTGCCATGGGGACCCCATGTGCCAACACCTATGCCAACATGTTTTTGGCACAGTGGGAAGAGACTACTTTATTTATGCTTGAGGAATTCAAGGCACATGTAGTCTTTCATTGACGTTTCGTCTATGACCTTTTCATTTTATGGAAAGGGAGAGATGATGAATTAGACACTCTCTTTAGAAAAATGAATAAGCTAACAGACTACCTTAAATTTACCATGAAAAGTTCTTCCTCGAGAATAGACTATCTTGATTTGTTCATAGAAAGATTACCTAATGGATTATTCAGTACTGGTGTATATCATAAGTCATGTTATCGGAATAGCCTATTAATGAGATCTAGCATGCACCCTTCCCATATATTTAGAAATATTATTAAGGGTCAACGGATGAGAGCTTCCAGGCTAAACCCCTCCAATGATGGATTCTTGGAGGAATTGGATAGTTTAAGACAGAAATTGATGGATAGGGGATATAACAGATGTGAGATAGATGAACATCTAATAGCAGCAGCAGGCTGTAGAGATGGAGCAGCTGCACCATATTTTGGACCGAGACCGAATTTAAATAGAGAGGAGCATACTTATGGTAATCCTATTGTGAAGATTCCCTTCTTCTATACTAGTGAGAGAGTAGAATTACATATAATTATTCATAAGAACTGGTCCATCTTACAAGTAGATGGAGAAATAAGTAAGATAGTACGTGAACATCCACATTTTTTATATCATAACAAAAAGAATTTAAAGAGGATGCTTTGTTATTCTAAGGATAAATATGTACCTTTAGATGATGGCCATACAAAACCTTGTGGGCATTTTAATTTCTGCATATATATAGATCAGAGTAAGAAATTCTTCCATCCTAACTTGCACAGAGAATTTAGAACTTCAGCTATTGCTGATTGTATGACATCTCATCTTGTTTATCTAGCTGTATGCCAGAGATGTTTTTCATTTTATGTTGGTAGAACCAACAGACCCTTCAGGGATAGAATACGTGAACATATTTATCACATCAGGAAGCATCTGGTACACAATGCCATAGCCAAGCATTCTATGCATAATGATGAAAGCCATACTTTTCTATTTCGAGCTTTAGAGGTCATCCCACCAAGTATACGTGAAGGGGACATCAGGAACCATACTGAGTCTAGGGAGAATAAGTGGATTATTATGTTAAGGGCTGATAGAGGAGCAGGACTTAATGAAAGGGCATCTATAAAACCCTCACTGAGAAAACGTCGCAATGTTAAATAATATCAAATAATATCAGATAAATAATATCAGATATATATAGGTATATAACTATGAACATATTTTGATACTTTTTTTTATATATTCTTGACATTTTATTGTTTTATTTATTGACTTTTTGATTATTTATATATGCATATATTTTTTATACATATGTTTTCTATATATACATATATATTTTTCATACATTTTCTACATCATGAATACATTTATTATGGTACATATATTATGTCAATTTTGTGTACTGGTTCTTAGATTATGTTCATCATTAGTAGATGGACACTATATATTTAGCACATATATTTGTTCTGTTTTATATCTTCTACTGTGATTCTTATATATATTCTGAATATCTATACATTCATGCATTATTTAGAGAACGAATCTACTAGTGTATGTCATTGATACACACTGCATCTTTAAGACATTAATTGAAGTAGGATTTCGATTGGTTATATATTTTTTAAATTTCTGTATAAAATGCTGTGTGTGAGTGATTTTATTTATGGATCTGATGAAGCTATAAGCGAAAGCGCGCTTATCCGTTTTTGTATCGAAAAATAAAACATCATTGCTTTTTATATCTCCGCTTTTGCTCCGTTCTTACTATTTTTTATTATATAAAAAATAACATTTATTGTCATGGCCACACCAACACAAAGTAAAACCACAGTGCATCGGTGCGCAAATGGGATCACAAGGAAAATATATTTAGATGTCATAAAACTGTAATGTAATGCAATTCATGATATCCCCATAATAGTCAATGGCACGCATGCTACACCACAACCATGGCGCAAGGGTTGCTAAGGGTCTGTGACAGTGTTCCATGCGGTAACTAGGAATTAGCAGTCAATGCCATGCAAATGAGTCAAGTAATACTGAATCGCAAATGTCCCACCAGCATAAGGATGTACCACATGGCGTAACGTTACAACACCGAGGAGTGGCCTTAAGGTAAACATGACATCAAGAGAGGGGCGTGCCACCATAGCTGTAAGCACATTGGATCATTGCTAATCCATGTTGCATGTTGCTAAGCAAAGCCGCAGGATAGGAGTGTGGAAGTAGCCATAGCTTTGCTTACCTAAGAGCACACAGTGTAACAGAAAGTTCATGTGAACGTGGATGAAAACGCGCACAAAACACAGTAAACGGTTGTGCGCAGCATGCACCACAGCTGAAGCAGGAAGGATATGGGAAGACAATAAGGAAATGCTGCAGCATGGTAATTGGAGTACAACTTAGTAATTAACATTTAGAAACTCACAGTGGGCCATAGACAACAGCTAATATGGCTGCTAGCAGCTACCTGCAGAACAGGAAAGTGTAGGTACCGTACAGCAAAGAAAAGAGAACTGTCACAGCAGAACAAAGCAAACTTGCAGTAGATCAGCTGCATAACACATTTCCCAACACAATCCTGGGTTGTGGAAGCACAAAACAAGAAAGGTGGCAGCTGGATGCATGCCTGACAATGGGAGGTGAATCGGGTAGAAAATAGAAGTAAAGGGCAATAGATGAATCATGGCAGACAAGCGTAAGTCAACACCAAAGGCCTCACAATAGCAGTACCTGCTGTAAAACCCATAATTAAGATACCCTGCAGCTGGAATAGCACAAACACACCCAATTACACCAGCATCATCCATTGCACAATAGTATAAGTTGTGAAAGCCCCACACACACACTTGTGTATTCTCAGACACTCTGCACCATTGGTGTATACAGACGGGGAACTTTTAATATGTATATGTTAGGGGCTGCCATAGCTTTGATTCACCAGCATGTGGTGGAGACTGACGGTGGTGTGGAGGATGATGCTGACAACCATCTCAGGCACCGGAGGAGGAGACGAGTGTTCAGACCAGGGTAACCTACCAGGGCTTACATGATCTGGAGATAGTAGAGCGTTACAAGGTGGACAGGGACATCATACAGCAACTTGTTGAGCTGTGCCGGCCATGCCTCAGAGCCAGAAGTAACAGAGGGGAACCCATCCCAGTGGACACAAAGGTATGTGTAAGCTTGAGAATACTAGCTGCAGCTACCTTCCAAAGGCCAACTGGGGATATCATGGGGATCTCACAGGCATCAGCATCCAGGGTACTCCACCAGTTCCTGGATGCCATGTTACCACATGCCAATGAGCACATATACTTCTCCCAAATGTAGGAGGAGTTATCCAGCAATATGCATCTCTTTCACTGTTTGGCAGACTACCTAGAGGTACTGGGCGCAATAGACTGCATGCACATACAAATGAAGTCACCACCTGGTGAGCAGGGTAGGCGCTACATAAACCACAAGGGATTCCTCTCCATCAACTGCCAGGTCTTGTGCAATGCCCAGGGCATTATCATGGATGTGTGTGCTGGCAGCCCTGGAAGCTATCACAACTCCCACATCTGGCATGTCTCACAGCTGTATCAGGTATTTGCCGGGGGGATATCCCATATGGCCACCTGGTGGGGGATGCTAGCTATGCACTGGAACCGTGGATGATGACTCCCATCAGAAATGCGCACACAACCACACAAGAATGCCATAATGAGGCACACGCAGAAACCAGAATCATCATAGAGGGCATGTCTGGGATGCTGAAATCACGGTTCCATTGCTTGGACATATCTGGTGGAGCCTTGCAGTACTCCTCAGGAACGTGTGCCCACATCTTCATAGTATGTGCCATGCTACACAATATGATCCTGTGGAAACAGCTGCAGCGGGGACAGAATGGTGAAGGCCCTCACAGCCCACCACCATTGCCAAGGGACCCACAGGCACAGGGGGACTCAGACTACGAACACCCTGTGCTAGCCCCAGTAGGGAGACGGAGGCCTGCCCAATATGTCCATGCCTTGGCAAAGAGGGAACATATAGCACACACACTGACAATGTAGGCACTCATGGACTGACACCCTTCTCCACCTGCACACACAGCAAACATGGATGGCACACACACACGACCACCTGTAAATTGTCATGTATAGGTGGCCTACTGTGTGCATCCTACATAGGTAGCCCCCAACTATTGTACACACAACCGCCATTGGCACTAGGTAAGTCAATACCTGAACAGTAAATTAAGCTATCAGCATGTGTCCATACTGTATGTACAGGTTCATAGATACATAGGTAGGTACATGCCCAACCGCCGAGCCCACTCATAAGCATAGGCAAAACGTGTCTGCTGTTGCCACTCCATCGATCAACTAACTGTCCCTCTGTGGAGCAGAGCCACTTGTGGGATCCCTAGGGTGTAGCTACTGTTCACCACCCACTCTGCAAGGATTCCCCGGAGTGTCAGTGAGGGGTTTTGTATAATGTAATCAGGGATGTAGTTCCAAATAATGGGGAGTATCCCTGACAGGAATCTTCACAGATGTGTACATGTTACATAGTATACCTTAAACACAGCTTGCATATATAGGTAGTTCTCCACAGAATAATAAACATGTGGAACACACAACCGCTGAAATGTGCGTTAATCACCCTTGCACTACCAGTGCCTGCTCTGAGAGGTAAGATATCACTGCCATGTACACATTCATCACAATAACATACCACTAAGCTACCTGAGATGTACCAATGGCAGTTGTGTATACTAACAGGATAAAACAAAAAAGGTAGGAATGTGTTGAAATAGGACAAACCGGCATGTACCCAATGAAGAAAGGTGTATGCTATCATATATATATATATATATATATATATATATGTATATATATATATATATATATATATATATATATACGTCATCATATATATATAGAGAGAGAGAGAGAGATGTCGATTTATGGGGATATACATATATATGTAGATATATGGATAGGTTAACAGCATCTACATAAACATGCAGGTACATATAAATGGGATACCTACCACATACCGACAGCTTTACATACCGACGTGCGTAATCCCAAGGCTTAAGGTCCGAAAGAACAGAGTACCGAAACACCAGATGCACGAGGTGTAATCTCATGATGTTAATGGACAGTTAGTCAGTGCTTCTGGTGTTGCAGTTTGGGTAGGTTACTGTGTGTACGTGTGTTTCTTAGGGCTGTAGTATGTGTAAGTGTGTGTTCTGTGTGTGGTGTGTTTTCTTGGGGGACTATAATGTGTGGTTGTGGGTTAGCTTTGTGCATCTGTTTGCGCGACCTAGGATGTAGAATATTAAAGTAGGGGGGTGGTGTGGGGGGCACAGACACCTACATGGTGGGTGTAGGGGGGCTTAGCCACCTGCTCATACGTAGTGTAGGATGGTTTGTTTGGATGTGTTGGGTAGCAGTGTGTCTGTTTGTGCATGTGTATGTTCCATGTTCATGTTACCTTCACAAGTTACTGTCGATGTCGGTAATCTGGGGTATGGGATTCTGGTCCCAGTACTGTGTGTGTCGGAACACTGTGGTTTTGGGATTCCATAGGTTTCCCATATACAGCGGTTGAAGTGTTCATATATGTGTATAACATAGTCCATAGCAATCACATATTCCACCACTACCAACCTTTATGAACAAAGGATATGGAGAGTATATGCCTATACACTATTACAAATATGTGCTATGGACATGAGCCAATGATAGTGTTACCACCTGTCCCACTTTGTGAGGGACAGCCCCTCTTTGGGCAGTTGTGTCCTGACCAAATATATTAAATGTGGTAAATGTCCTTGGATTGTAGGACATAATTATGTCCCATATGTACTGTAATAGTTGCATACAATAGTTATTTCTGTATCTAAAATACCTACATGTTACAGGAAACAGGATAAGCAACTAAACTGCTACAAGAATAAGCTTATAATTAGGCAAGAAAGGAAAGTTCTGTCCCTTGTACTGACCGTGGGTTTGTGTCGGCCTGTAAAATCAGATGTGTGTCCTGAAAAGGTCCCACTATGGCCATATGAAAAGGTGGCAACCCTAGCCAGAGGGTCAGTCACCAACACAACTACGATGACTGCAAATACCTATGACAGAAATACACAGCTATCATGTAGCAACACATTATTACATTCAGATGTATTACCAAAGGGATTCAAGGACTAACATCACCTGCATGCTATACAGGAACCACATAACAGTGCCTTGATGAATCAGCATGCAATTACCATTGTATCAGTCCACAAAAGGATAGGTGTTCAAATAGGGAAGGAACTCTCATGCACATAGCAATTATGTATAAAAGCAGTTCCTACACACCTGCATCTGCTAAGCACACCCACAAACATCACCCCCACACCCAAACATATTACAATGCAAACTGTAATAACATCACAAATCATTCACACACTGTACGACATCTGCAGAAGCCTTAACATACCTTGTCAGAGACACACTAACATGGCCCTATGTGAAATAGCTGCTGTTATACAATGGAACAGATGCTGATGTAATAGGGTTTGTTTGCACTAATCCCATTTCAGAGGGTTGTGCGTACACCGGGATGTGTTAGCAATTAGTGAGTAACAGCACAGTATGCTACACTTGTACACCAAATGAAGGATGCCTGGTGAGCACACTGTACACCACATAACAGTTCATGCATAGCCATATGGCCTTGAGCTGGCCAAACATCCTTGCCAGACTTAAACATCTGCAGAGGTATCAGGTACAAACATACCCTGCATAAGTAGCACTGTTCCGAAATATAACAGCTGTACTCACATGTAGAACTAAATTGTCTAGCCATTACACACAGTCCACGGGAGTCATGAAGCTAATATATCTCTGTGTGTCTCCATATAGCTGTTGAAATGTATCGCAATAACGCATCTAGGCCATCTCCCTCGACAGTAAGGCAAACGGACAATGCCCAAAAGGAGTACTCACTTAAACACCACTGTTGCCATGGTATTAGCTAATGGAGTAGCTACACAGATGATGTGCATCGAATTAACTACTTTGGAACAGCAATTAGTGGACAGGATACCACATGTTACCGATATCTAACTAGAAAAGGATGTGTTATCACACATTCAAACCATCTGTATATACCAGCGGAACATTACAAAGAACACTGAAACACAAACTGAAAAGGATTGAATCAACAGTTAACGACACCTCGGGTTACTAATAAGGTATGTAGAACAGTCAGCATGTCTGTGTATGTAGTACTATTATGTAATATTTAAAGTGCACGTAATCCATATAGTGGAAACAGTTATCTTGTAGTGATGTATTGCTGAGCATAGTAACGCTTGTAGTATTTGTGTGTACTGCTGTAGGTCACAAGGCAAACACCGCATACACCACAAGGGATGCTATATAAGGGCTTTGAACAGAAATACTCCTCACCAGCCGATGTCAGTGGCAGGGCTGGTCCAACAAGTTTGTGCTATAACAGGGGATAGCATATGTTGATATATTGTAACTGTAGCCATATGTATGGGTGTATTACAGAGAATAACATGTGGAAGGTTGGGCCACTGTGCAAGTATGATTTGCATTGTGGGATATTGTGCCAATAACTGTGTAATGTACAGTATAGTAGCCAGATATGTATTATGAGCTACATAACATTATTGTAATGTTAGGCAAACATTATACACAATAAAGGATACATATGTCTTTTAGTGAGCCGACAGTTTATCAGCATGATAGCAAAGTAAAATGGAAGAGCTATTTAACTATCCATGCACATAAGACATGTAATATGTGCAAAGGTAGGTACTAGGCTGTATTACCAAGGGTATCTGTAATCCTAGATAGCGTGTGTTGGCTTTCGCCACCCCCATAGGTTGGTTTCCTGTGCCTCTGAATGGCAGAGCCAATAGTTCCCTGTGCCTCTCTCCAGCAGAGCCACTACATTGATCCCCGAGGTACATGTCTGTCTCCCATCCACACGTCAAGGTTTCCCTTGAAGAGTGGTCATGAGGGTCCCTGCCTGATGTACATTGGAATCTATCCATCCAGCACGTCCTACTCATCATTGTGGTTAGGTGTATATCCCTAGAGCATGTGGCTCTCAGGGACTTCTGTTTAGGTGGAGCATATCCAGCAATACAGGGTTGGACATGGGCCTTGTATGTCAAGCAGAGATCACCTGTGAGTATGTGGTATGCAAGTGAGTACAGCTGGAGTTTCATAGGTTGGGCTGCATAGGCTATCTGTTTGAGGTCAGTAATCCTCTAATCCTCTTGGTGTGGTACTGGTGTAGTCTTCCAAGCTGTTGCAGTTGTCTTGTAAGGTATATTCCAAATGGGGTGTTGTATCCTTTAATGGGTCTCATATGACATGTGTAGAGTCACAGTGGCCCCTCTGATCTGGATGCGAACCCATTAGAGATTGGGGGGGCCATGTAGAAGGATATTCTAGCCACCTTGTCATTATGGGTATCGAAGGAGAGATTGCTATCTACTGGGGTTCTCGGATCCCATATTACCTTTTCTGTATGTAGGGGACTAGCACCTATGTGGTAGTTCACGGGAAATTAGTTATGTCCAAAGGGGATGACTATGCACATTTAGGCATTCAGCTTGACACCAGGTATCCATCTCAGTGCGACCCTTCCAGAGGGTGTCTGTAACAGCTGGGGAAACAATTATGTCCCCTAGTTTGCAGTCGTCTGCAAACTTTTTCAGCCAAAGCCCTCCTGTGCTTGTCTGTACGTCAGAGACGTATACACTGAACATGAGGGGTCCTAGGACTGAGCCCTGTGGGATGCCAGTTGTAACTGGTATACAGTCAGACCTAGGGTATGCAACTCCCACTGTGTGGGTTCTGTCCGTGAGCCACTTTGCAAACCATCACTTGACGTAGGGGTTAATGTTCAGGCGGATGGGTATGTTGATAATACCAGAAGGAGGAATGGTGTTAAAAGCCTATGAGAGATCTAAGTAGGCTGTGTGGACCTCCTTACCCTCATCTAATGCCTTGGTGACTGTCTCTAAAAAATCCACCAGGTTTAGGAGGCATGGTCCGGCCTTAACATTGCCAAACAGGGAGGGGTCAAAGGTTGGGAGGTACCCAATGTCTCTGTGACAGTGATCCAAGATGTGCACCATAGCCTTGCAGACCAGGCTACTCAGGCCTATAGGGAAATAGGTCCCATGGTCCGTTGTGGTGCCACCCTTGTGGAGTGGGATAACTGTTGCTGTGTGCCATTCATGTGGTACTATGCCCAATGTGAGGCTATTATTGAACATGGTGTGTAGGTGGGGTGACAGTAAGATCTGAAGTCCATGTAAAACACAGCCTGGGATGTTGTCCAGTCCCATGGATGCTGTGATATTGCCTTTAGAGTGTGCAGCTTTGAGAGGGATCTGCCAGGATGTTGTCAATATCAATTGTTTCTGTAATGTTCATGCCTTTGTGCTGTAACTCAGAGGAGATTTGGTTGTTGACATCAAGATATGTGACATAGCTATAGAATGCTTTGTGGTTGTTGTTGGTATTAGTTGCGTTATAATTTTCTTAGCTAGCTTTGGAGGATCTTATAAGGGATCTCACCTTCTTACTGAGGCTGGCCAGGGATCTCCTCCATGCATGGTATTGTACTCTCGTTTGCAACAGTGTCTTCCTTCTGTAGTACAATATGTTTATGGCAGGAGACCACAAGATTGGTTTAGTTAATTAGGAGTATAGCATCTTGGTTCTGTTTGGGATAGTACAAGCCATGCACTCCTGTAAGTGCTTATAGAGTTAATTTGTGTAGGATTCAGCAGTTGTAACAGTACTGTCCATCTGCATGGGTGTCATGACGTCCACCACGTCTATCTTAAGAAGAATGTAGTTGGCCTTGTAGACATATTATACTGTGGTTCCCTTAATGGAGGGTAGGTGTGGGATGTGGATATCAATGGTGTTCAGCACATGGTCTGATCGGACCAATGAGGAGTTGGCTTCACGTGTGTAGCACCAGTCACTCATGTTGGTAATGACTAGGTCTAGGATATTGTTGCCCCTGGTGGGTGTGTGGATATGTTGAGTCAGGGCATTGTTGTTTATGAATTCCAGAAACCGTTGAGCTAATGTGTTGGTACATGAGTAGTTTTCCCAGTTAATGGTGGGGTAGATTCAGTGAGACTTATGTGATGAGTGTGGTGTTGTGTGACTGTGTACCTTCTCCATATGGCAGTCAGGGTCAGGCTTGGTTGGAGAGACCTTTACCTCCAGTTTGGCTAGATGAGTGCATCTCTCACAGGTTGAAGTGTTAGGTGGTAGGCAGAGAGGCTTGTCTGTGTACATGAGGCAATGTGTACATTGCCTCAAGATGTCCAGATTCATCACATAGGTGAGAACACTGGCATTTGACTCTTGGACATGCCTGAATATAGAACAACATTCACCTAGATAAGTGAGGAAAGTGAGTACAAAAGCTACATTACTCTACACAAGTGAGAAAAGTATGTAAAAAAGCTGTTCACCCTTACCTGTAGGTAATGAGGAAGACTGAGTGCTTTAGTAATTATTAGCTTACGTAGTGTTTACAAGTCCTGAACAAGTGCTTGGCTTGAATAAGCAATCCAGATAGGGTCTTGGATAATATAAACACATGGCCTCCTCCCCCCAACAGGTACACAAGCATATATCCATGTACACCACAGGGCCCCTGTACCCACAGCTATGCAGGTACAAGCTGCACTCAGTCTGCATGGGATCTGCCCACATCATAAGTTGTATCATACACATATGGCAAAACAACATGCTCTCCACGTACACATCATGTAAAACACAGCTCCATGTCAGGTTGTGTACACACTGAAGGGTGCACACCAATAGGTATCACAACCCACAAAGGGGGAGATACCACTGATAATGGGAAGTACTTTATTACTACCCTGCTGAGTCTGGTCTGGAAGGCCATGAACCTTGATCACTTAAGTAATGTCAGCAGTACAGATGTAGATGACAGTATGGTTGATGTCACACTGCATATCATAACCTTGCCAGGGCATAGGACATCATCACCTATACTGTGTACCACCTACACTCAGTATACTAGATGTACATTCCTATGTCACAGGAGTGTTTTGCAACAGAACTGTTGGCAGAACCAACACTACAGAAGGTGTCTGAATAATATGTGATCATCACACCAGTGGCAGCTACAGTATGTCAGGGTCAATTCATTTTATTCCCCCTCATTGTAGTCCATACCTCACAGACAAACAGAAGGCATCTGCCTATTGAAGTATGCGAATGACTATGACCCAGGAGCAATAGCTGACTTGCATTGTCACCCCTATGTTAATAACCCTGTACCCATGAACTACCACCTAGGCAGTGGTCAACATAATGGACACGTGTGTGAGGGATACAGTTGGGCAGTTGTCTTTCCTGTGATAGCTACATCACCACACCTGTCAGGTAGTCATATGTGGCAACCCTAATAATGATAGGGTGCCATTCATGAATATAGAGATCATTGTCCAGCCATACAGAGCACTCAAGTGACCCATTTCAAATCACATATTTCCTTTAAGGGGTATTGGCCATGTGCAGATGACCTACACCAGCCTTCCTATTCCCCATCTCCACTATGTAGCATGATGCATACCCTGAATAAATCCATGTCCCACCCAGTGATGTTGGACATGCTACACGTACTCATCCTGATCTCGAACACATACTTCATGGGCATCCACCTTCCACATGCTGGACAGATTCTTGTCCCATACACTTGACATACTCCTGCCATACTATGCATTTCTGTCTGTCAAAGCTGCACATCGCTCCCCTCACAGACATGGTGTGATGACCGCATGGTAATGCATGGTATATGTATCATTAACCCTGTGGATCAGTAATGTGGCAAAGCTCCACCTAGCCCCACAGACCCACCTGTCAGCTACTGCCAGGTAACCTTTCATCCCAGATTCATACTTGGCCCATGGCATATAGCCCACTAGTTGACTTTGACTGTACATGCTATAGTTGATATCCATCCCTGCAAATACCATCTGGCTAGCCAGTGTCCCATGTGTATCACATGTGCAACACAGGTGATACATGGCAGGATGTTGAATCACTGTACAGTGCCGTGTAGATTAATATGGCAGAACACATACATGTAAAACCTTATGTGAGCATGTCTGCAGGGTCACAGGTCATGTCTGTTAAGGCAGTGTAAGTCCTTATATGTGACATATACACTGCATCAAGGTTGACTGCATTAATGTGGATGCATCCAGCCATGTGCTGATAGGTAGGAACACCAGTACAGGCAAACAGACATGCCCACATCAAGACAGCAACCACATGGAGTATGAGCAATGTAATCAGGTGACACACACACATATCTGGTGATAATATCCACTCAACATTGAGTGTTACATGTGTGTGACACAAACATATCAGTGTCATGTAGGTTTGCAAATACAACTATTTAAACTGAATTAATGCGATACACATGTATGTTCAGCCGTAGCTCTGTATGTCTCTGTGAGTTACTGTGACCTGTCTCCATCATTATGTCTTCCAGGTATGCTGCGTGCAAGGCTTCCCCCTTTTACACGCTTGGAGGATGAGACCCTCATCCCATACCTACTCGACAATCACGATATCCTGTTCAGCCATGTGCCACAGAATGCACAGCAGCGGGATGCCCTATGGATGGAACTTCGCAGGAGAGTTAATGATGTGGGTGGCCACAACCACACATACCTGCAGGTGTGCAGAGACTGTACAGACCTCATTAGATGGGCGAAACAGTGTGCAAATGCAATTGCCAGGGAACAAGGTGCAACAGGTGGTGGACCACCAACCCAGCCCCCACTCACACGTATCGAGGAGCTACTGGCCAACCTGGGGACACCTGCAGAACCACATCCACAAGCCTTAGCTGATATTGTGGAGGTGGGTGTCTCTCAACCACCGAGCCTGGAGTTGCCTGGTAAGTCAGTACTGCACCTATAACAACTATATTCCATATAGTTGCATGTGTCACTGTACAATATGCAATGTAACATCATATGCAAGGCATGTATACACACATGCCAGATACTATAGTATGCTACTCTGTGTATGCACACGTGCATACACCATAGTATAGTCTAAGGTACTGGTGTATGTGTTATGCACATTGCTCCCTGTAGCCTTTATACAGGAGTGGATTACACTCATACTGCTGTGTTACTCCTATTTAGGTACCTCTGGCGTTCTGCTGTGACAGCAGCCTGTTGCAGGTGAGAGTGTTATTATTTTATCAGGAACCATAATGCACAAATATATCTGCCATGTGACCATTCACAACATGTACACATAATGTATGGTCCTGTCACAATATACAGGTTGGACCTGCAATGCATCACAATGACTACCCATGTGCAACACTTGCAAACTATGTGAATCATCTCACCAACATGAATCCTCAGAAACTTTATTGCCAGATGTGTTGAAAGCTGTGCATACTATGGTGGAGGTGCTGTTCACTTTAGGGATGTACAACAGATCTGATCTACACGTGTGTTGAATACAAACAGTACTACACAGTGGGCTGGAGTGTGGATCATAGCCCTGCTATGAATGTCATACAATGTGATGTGCTATCTTGACATGTCCATGACATCTATTGGCCTGGCTGCTACACTGCCTACCTAACCTGAAAACATATCCCACATACCACCCTTTAGCTGCATAACCCTATTGTCAGTGGAGAATATATGTCATATGGGATAACACGGACATGTGAAATAGATGCCCATCACAATAATTTGGACAACACATGTACACACATGGCCATGGAGGATGGCCAGAGACATGGAGCAACACACACAGTAGACGTGTTGTGCTTGTGTGTGCACCCTGTCGTACAATGGCTACACATGGTTCAACCATGGATTTGTATAATCGTCATAATGTAGATGTGGAACACTAGACATCCTACAGGCCTCTGTACATCTTGTGTAGGCGTAACATCAATCCACCACATAAGATGTGTTGAACATCTTGAGGGTGTTGCAACATGACAGCAGTCACCTGTACAGTATCCACATCAGGCCACAGATACAGTACATTCCCATTGCTGGTGTTGGACATAAATGCCATACTAGATCCTCGTGTGTGTGTGTGTGTGTGTGTGTGTGTGTGGTACACAGAAGTCATGTGGGATATGGTGTACCGACGTGTTCACCATGTCTGGCCATAGTCGCCAGGCTGAAGCAATATGGTTGCAGATGTGCAGGGGTGTCATCCGTATACCCGCCAGTGACCTGTGTCACAACTTCCACACCATGGTTTAGTGTGTATACACCTCAGTGACGTGGGTCACATTCCACAGTATATATATATATATATATATATATATATATATATATATATATATATATATATATATATATATGTATGTATGTATATAGTATCTGAACACAGTCATGGCTATGAACCCTGTCTGTAACTCACACTGTATGGCACTAGAGATGCCTCATGATTCCCTGCAATGGCTATGCACATCAGCTAAATTTGCAGTATATCTGTAGGGTGGACAGACAACACTGAATTGGTACACCATTGCCCCAATGTATATTTGACAGGACACCATTGTGTTAAACATGTATGCATGTTATTGCACACATCAGCAGATCACATGTCATACTATATGTGATTATCAAGGTCATATGCCACACATCAGACAGGTGTACTGTTAACCTGTGATGGTCCACGGTCCACATGGTGTAACACAGGGATGTATGCTAACCACTACTATGATTGTGTAATTTGCATGCCATCTGCTATGACACAATCATGCTGTTGTGTGCAACCTAGGGATGTATGATAACTACCACTATTATTGTCTGCGCTGCATGCTGTCTGCCATATCACATGCATGTTGCATGCCTTCTGAAATATCACATGCATGTGTGTGTGTGTGTGTGTGTGTGTGTGTGTGTGTGTGTGTGTGTGTCTATTGTATAGATTGTAATGTAAAGTTCTTGTCGGCCCTCACAGGTGATGTAGGTGCATTGCCCTCCTGCGGTACATCAGATGTTAGTGTCCCCACAGACTCTAGCAGTGATGATGAACTTATGATTGGGACACAGGCAGAGTTGTCAGGGACTGAAACTGGGCCATTGGTTGCCATTCCATCTATATCCAACTCATCCCCACACACAGATCTCATACCTGCACATACCCCATCACCAGTGGCCATAGATGAAGGACAGTTGTTGCATGGTAGCTTGGAACAGGAAAGTGTGGGGGCTATGGAAGGTGTGCCTGCACACCATGATGTCAACCAAACTACTGGTGGTGCCCCACACAGGCACGTGGTCAGTACTGCTCGTAGGAGGACCTCTGTCCAACATGCTCCTGCACGACAGACCACAGCAGCTGGTGTCACCAGACGCATGTTTCAGGCTGTAATGGAGGCACAGGCACATGCTGAATGGTGCAACAGAGAAGATCACAGGCTACTGAGGGCTGCCGTCCGTTCTTTAAACAACAGCATCCAGGCAATGGTAAATGCTCAACAGCAGATTGCTGATGCTTTGGATAGATGGTTGGGTGACATGGTTGGAGTCCTTGACCATGGCATGACAATCCACGAGCATGAGCTGTCTGTGTTGGAACATCTGGTAGGAGTGAGGCATCAGGCATGTGGACGTAGGCCTGCTACATCACCTGTGTCAGGCCTACGTGTACGAGCTACCTCACATGCCCGCTCCCATAGTGGCGGAAGCAGCAGCAGTGCATCTGGTGGTGTGCTGTCCACAGCATGACACAGCAGGCCATGTGCACGTGGCCCAAGACGGTCCCAACAGAGACACGGTTCCAGTGGACTAGTGACATCAGACAGTACCCAATCTGCACCTCTGTCTGGTAGTGCCTGTACAACCCCTGACAGGCACAGGTCACACATCTGTGGCCGGACACCGTGAACTGTAAAACCTCACCTGTACAGTCTGCAGCTGTCAATAATACCCCTGTGTAGGCCAGGCACATGGGAGAACTGTGTGCAGACATACACGCACACACTGGACACATATGTAGGGCACCACAACACACACATGCATAGCATCCACACATGACCAATTAGATCAAAGGCCCAAACCCACACACATGATGTCATCCAATGGTGCAGCCTAGGCCTCCGGCAAACATTAACACCCTGTGCATATGATGATGCCTGTTCCACATCCCTGACATCCACACCATCAATGCAGAGACATGCTTATATAGCCTGATGCACAGGGTGAACAGACTAGGATGATACGTGTAGTTTACAAATGTTGAGGACTGTTGACAGGCAGCTGATATACCATGTAGTACAGGTGTACAATACTGTTAACAGTATGTGTCTTGTGTAACAACAGTGCAGCCTAGGCCTCCAGCAAACATTAACACCCTGTGCATATGATGATGCCTGTGCCGCATCCCTGACATCCACACCATCAGTGCAGGGACATGCTCATCTGGTCTGATGCACGGGGTGAACAGACTAGGATGATATGTGTAGTTTACAAATGTTGAAGACTGTTGACAGGCAGCAGATATACCATGTAGTACAGGTGTACAATATTGTTAACAATATGTGTCTTGTGTAACAACAGTGCAGCCTAGGCCTCCAGCAAACATTAACACCCTGTGCATATGATGATGCCTGTGCCGCATCCCTGACATCCACACCATCAGTGCAGGGGCATGCTCATATGGTCTGATGCATAGGGTGAACAGACTAGGATGATATGTGTAGTTTACAAATGTTGAGGACTGTTGACAGGCAGCAGATATACCATGTAGTGCAGGTGTACAATACTGTTAACAGTATGTGTCTTGTGTAACAACAGTGCAGCCTAGGCCTCCAGCAAACATTAACACCCTGTGCATATGATGATGCCTGTGCCGCATTCCTGACATCCACACCATCAGTGCAGGGACATGCTCATATGGTCTGATGCACAGTGTGAACAGACAAGGATGATATGTGTAGTTTACAAATGTTGAGGACTGTTGACAGGCAGCAGATATACCATGTAGTGCAGGTGTACAACTGTTAACAGTATGTGTCTTGTGTAACAACAGTAAATGCATGTTGGGGACATCAACACGGAAACATTAACACCCTGTGCATATGATGATGCCTATGCAGTATCCCTGACATCCACACCATCAGTGCAGGGACCAGTCAGTCTGATGCACATGTGGAACAGACTAGGATGATATGTCATGCATATACAAATGTTGACCTCACATGTGTGAGATATACCATGTATGTCCTGCTTTCTACAATACTGTTAACAGTATGTGTCTTGTGTAACAACAGTAAATGTATGTTGGTCATGATGTTCTGCTGTCCTTCATATATGGACACACACGCAACCACAATGCAAGTACTGTGAATCTCAGACCTGCCTAGCTCATGTTATGTATGTCAGACATACAGCAGTATTGCATGCATTACAAACTGTACTGACACTTCCTGTGCCAACAGTGCTGATATATGCACTAGGGACATCATATCTATTAACAGGTGTCAAGTGATTTACCTTCGCTGTCACCCTGACTGCAGTCTAAGTTGTGTGTTATGTCCTTCAATTAACAAAACCATTGCTTACCGGTTACACAGGGTATTGTAGGACTGCTTGTGACACACCTTTGAGCTGTCCACAGCAAACATCCATCTGCAAAGATGCCCCGCCACTTAGTTATTTCAACACATCTGTCCATACCTGCGGTACATCTTTCTGTACATTCAGCATATCACCATATACAGTTGGCAATGATGAGGCTGCATTGCAGCTGCAAGATGTGCTAGGATACATGCCACCTGCATACATCAGCAACTGCACATGCATGTTATCTGAAAGCACAACACTTTGTGTACAGGTGTGTAGGTCCTACAATCCTGACATTTGGTCATGTTTGTAGGCATTGCAATTGGTGGATAGGTGTAATGACATGCATGACACATGGACTGTTGTATGATATGATGGGTAACCAGTACAGAGGGGATGTTACCTCTGTCAACATTGATATCACACCTTAGGTACTGTTAGCATTCAGCAGCCATGAGCCTGCATTCCATGTGCATGTGTGTAATGGCTGTAGCCACCTGTTTGCACAAAGGACTACAGCAGCTATGCTATTTACAGGTATGTTGTGTGTGTGGCATGTACATACCCAGGGCAGGTACATGTATGTCATATTCATACATGAGGGTGTGTACTGGTGTACAACAACAGACACCTGCTAATGGTGGAAAATACCGAGGGACCTTGGTATGTGTATAGCTGACCTGGTCACAAACAGCGGTATCATTGCATTGCATAAGACATTACACAACTGTGTCAGTACATGTGTACTGTCTACAGTTGATGTAGAGCTTAGTACAGTACACAGGTCAAGGGTCACATGGTGGTGTACTCGTCTGTCATACAACATGTATGGTTGCGTGTTGATGGTCCGAGGGCATGATGGTGTCTGCAGTTTACATCCTAGAATGTAGCATGTGACACTGTGCCCTGCACATGGCTCATCTGTGATGCCTTTTGTGGGGGGACCGGTCAGTACATGTGAGTGGCCTTTATGTATGTGGGTACACCATCTGGAGCAGTCCTTACCTGTGTTATGGCCCACATGTCTGGTTCTGAGGTATATGGTGGTAGTGCTAGGTTCTGAGGTATATGGTGGTTGTGCTATTGTGCACTACAGAGACATCAGCCAGGTGTTCTTCACTGCACAGATGTCAGTACACCCCATTGTTGGATCTACAGTGGCCAGCTGTGAATATGGACGCTACACATCTAGCACTGGTTAGCATAAGAAAACAATGCAGTTGTCCTGTAGGTGTATGGGAGTTAACCTGTGTTTAGGACATTTGTCTTGGAATGGCACTGTGTGGGCGGATGCAACTTGGGTAATATCCACACTCCCTTGTATCATGAATGCATGTGATATCTGACAAAGGCCTGCCTACTGTCAGCTATGTCATCCCAGAATGACAGCTGATGTTGTGTAAAAGACTGGTGTCAAATATATGTAGAGCAGCATTCCTGCTAACAATGACAACTACTAACACCAGAGCCCATTACAATGTGTTCTTTACATCTACCTGTAATAGCATGGCCACTGTGGCCCTCTGTGTTTAGCATCAGAGTGCATCCCAGTCAGCCCTGTGCTACTAGGAGTATGAGCATGCCCAGTATATCCTTGTGTAGATGGACACATAGCACATTCCGAACAGCCGTGTGCTACTAAGTGTATGAGCATGCCCAGTGACACCTTGTGTCAGTTATGTGCCTCTGTGTATGGGCATGGCCATTGTAACCCTGTATAGTGGTAGTAGTCATCCATTCCACAGATGGGCATACTCCAGGTCAGGATGGATTCCTACTTTAAACACAGAGGTTCACAGGTATGTACATGTTAGCTGCCAGCACCCCTGTTGATGTCCACATTCCCAGATGGTCATAATGACAGCCTTGACATGTGTAGTCTGTGTGGCGCGATTCATAAGTATGTAATATTGTAATAGTAATCTGTAAATAGGCAGGTGCTCCGTACCCGACACTGGCGTGTGTGTGTGTATGTCTGTCCCTGTTTGCCGGTGGACTGTAAATTGCTTTTAGACTGCCCACACTCCATACATTTCTTATACCCACCATTAGCAAGGCTGATGATGTCACCCATCTACAAATACACCTCTGGGAGTGCTGTGTCCCAATAATCTCGGTAGCACATTCTGTAACTGCGTAATGCTGTAGTGTAATAAAGTAGTTAGGTCGGTGTTCTAGTCCCACACTTGCCATGGGATTGCTGTGTCACAGTAATCTTGGTAGCACATTCTGTAACTGCGTAATGCTGTAATGTAATAAAGTAGTTAGGTCGGTGTTCTAGTACCACACTTACGTGTGTGTGTGTGTGTGTGTGTGTGTGTGTGTGTGTGTGTGTCCCATTTGCCTGAGGACTGAGTAATGCTTTTATACTGCCCACACTCCATACATTTCTTATACCCACTGTTAGCAAGGCCGATTATGTCACCCATCTACAAATACACCTCTGGGAGTGCTGTGTCCCAGTAATCTCGGTAGCGCATTCTGTAACTGCGTAATGCTGTAGTGTAATAAAGTAGTTAGGTCTGTGTTCTAGTCCCACACTTGCCATGTGTGTGTGTGTGTGTGTGTGTGTGTGTGTGTGTGTGTGTGTGTGTGTGTGTGTGTGTGTGTGTGTGTGTCTGCCTGCATGAGACAAGTACAGTGCTTTGTAGTATTCGCTGTAGTGCATGCCCTACATGCGTGTTGCTGCAGTGTGATATGGTAGGGGTTTGTATACAGGACATGGCAAGTTTGTGTCTGTCAGAGGGTGTGTAGAGGTGGCCGTGATTGTCTTACCATTGGACATGTTTGGGAGTGTTTTTTGTAGTTTTCCTATATAGTATCCATCTTATGACACATTGGCCACCTCATGAGGTGTACAGCTGTCAGTCAGCCACGGCACTGTGTTGGCAAGCCATAGCCATACATCTGGCAAAAGGACTGGTGAACTAAGTATGTAGCCCTACTAGTACCCGATATATGTCCCGCACCCATGTGCCATGCACATGCAACCTTGCCTAGGATATCCCACTAGTAACATGCACATTGAGGACAGATAGTAGGCATGGCATGACTGCAGTGGCCTACAGAGGACATGGCACCCTGTACAGCAGTACAATAGACACATATATGCGGACATTGTGCCTTCACTATGTTCTGGCTGCAACATATGTGGTGCCATCATATGTGATCCACTAAGGCCAGACAATGCTGTACACATGTGCCCTGTATGGACCCATGCCACTGACACCATGGAATACCTGTCCATTCTATCCATGCAGGTGGAGGGTCGACCTGCTCACTATAAGCAGGTTTCGCCACACCAGGCCAGTATTGGCATATTGGGGTATAACAGGCTGTGTACACTACATGTGTCTGCCACACTTGGTACACCTGTACATGTCACTGTACAGTATTGTGGGACATGCACATCCCAGGCAATGTCCATGTGAAGGACTATTAAACACAGACATGGCATGCATTGCAAAGCTATGGCCCTACACATTGGTAACCAGGATGTCAGGCCAGATAATGCAGTACCCATCTGTGTGGGACATCGCAGACACTACACCCCTGCACTGCACACCATTGTCAGGTGATGCAATGGCAAGGATTACCCCTCACCCAGCCTTGTACAGCCATCTTGCACAGCTAAACACTACACACCCATGGAGCAATGCATACCTGCATGACAGTACTGGCATCCTGTGTCTGCATGTGGGTTGTGATGCTCCCAACCACAGTCACTCCCAGTATAAACCTCGTTGGCATACCAACAGTTGTCAAGCACTTTCACATGGCCTAGCCCATAGAACCTCCAGATATCCCCTGTGGTGCATGTGGTCCTGTGCATTACTGTGGTGTGGCAAACTAAGTAGTTACATTGTGTATTTGCCACCCTGGCAAAGGTGTCAATGTGTGTCCATTAGAGTGTGGTTGTGGTGACAATGGTATCCATTCATGTGGACTGATGTGTGCCACACCTAATGTATGTCTACTATATCTGTTGCAGATGGCACTCACTCACCTACACACATGTTCTTACAGCACTGCAACATGCTGCCTCTGTGGCACATGTAGTAACATCATGCACATGTAATAGTAATGAGTAGTCAGAGGTTTGCCCCTGTACTATTCAGCATGTGGCAGATTATGGTTAAGTCTCCAAGCCCTTCCCTGGTGTGCATTGCCTGTCCCGCACACACACTCTCTGGTGGATGTGAAGGTGTACACCTGCACAGCAGCAGCATGTGTATTGTAACAGATGGAAATGGTCAGGTGATGGCCTCTGCACCTATTGCAGTCCTCCTCTAGCTGATTGCATGTGGTACAGCTGTGATGGTGTTCCCATAGCCATCTGCATGATAAACACAGTACACTATCTAGGGAAACATGTTATTATCCGACCATGACAGTCGCTGTGAGTGGTACCTGGATGTGGTGTTCTGACACGGCATCGCAGATGATATCTGGATGTACCTCAATCATTTTCAACAATGGGAAATAGCCTAATGACAGGAGGGTGATGTGCCACACAACTACAGCATTAAGTGTAGCTATGCTGCATTGAGACTACTGCCTGTGTAACATGTGTGTGGTAATGGCTATTCTGCATGTTAAAATACAGACAGACGGTACTCTGTTCATGAGGGAACCCCATCTGTAGGGCCATCTGTGAACAGGTCAGTATGTGCAACCATTTGTTTCCTGTGTTACACACTGAACACACTTCTGTGCACAGCAGAAGCATGGTGTGGGGATTGCAGACAGTACATGATGATAGGGATGTGTTATTGCCATCGCATCCCTGACTGGACATGTGTCACATGAGACAGTGGTATGACTGACACTGTGTGGGATTCCCAGTGACAAGCCAATGATGGGCAACTGTTCATAGCTGCAGTCACATGTCTACTACACATTGTGCAGTTGCCATGCAGTATATATGCATGTGTTGTGCTCCCTCTGCAAATGTATACCATCTGTTATGTTGGTGATATCTATGCATACTGTTGTAGGTAATCCACTACACCATATGTGGGTTTAAAACACAACACTATAGGCTGAATGGGTTGGTAGGTCCCAGCAGATCCCCCTGTCCCACTTCAGCTGACCATGGCACTGGGCACTAGCACATCTGGGGCCCAGCCATTAACATCCACCTATGTTGGCTCTGCACCACCTTCTGGTGGTACCACCACTGAGGATGGAGCATGTCCACCTTGAGAGCGGGACCAGACAGGTACATATCTGCTGTCATGCTGTCCCGTACATGTTGCGTAGGTGGCCCCCTAAGAGGTTACGAAGCCAGATACACCAGTTCAAGGGTGGAGTGTAACATTTACAGGGTGATGCTGCCCCTCCTGGACAGCCCCCAGCACTGCCTCCTTTGCAGCTGTGCAGATGCAGTGGCAGTTGCCCATGGCTGGAGACCTCCGTCCCACTGTTCCCATGGACTTTTGAATACCGAAGACCCATCCCCATCCAGGGTGTATTCCCCCACATGTGTCATATACCAACCCTGTATGTTGTCATTTCTGTGCTCCTACCTATCCTCCACAGCCATACCTACACTCCTTCCCCAACATCTGACCCTCACCTATAGACACATAAGGCTCCTAGGACACCATTTGCCCTATACATAGCTGTCCATTACACACACATGCCCACTGGACAAATGAAGCCCTTGTAATATGCATCATAACATACTACTGTTATCCTCACCACTGTCCCTCAGGCGCATGGTCCTGGTATGCACATCACTCTTACATGGTCCAGGTACACATGAGGAGGATGACCCCATTGTACACAAAATACTACCTGTCCCTCTATGGTTACCCCATTTACCTTTATCATGATGATGATGTTGCACACAGCACATTGCAGGAGTACTGTTCACACATAATGATTGGACAAGTACTGTTGTGTTAATGTACATTACATGCACAGAGTGATGTATACGGCCAATGTACAACTATTGTCTGTCTGAGGGAGTCTTGTGATCACATAGAGCAGCACCACTACATAACTCATTCACTCCGGAGCAGCTCAGAAAAAGCTGCCTGCTTAATTCCACCATAGGAACAACAGTGCAGCCTGAGCTCATTTTCAGAAAATCCATTTGTAATACCATACAGAAAACAAATATTCATAACTCTTTAACTGTAAGAGCTAGACTAAAAATGTAAATGTGAAAGTTGTTCAGCAGACACTGACCTTTCCAACAGTGTAAATGTTGATAGTACATATCAAAGTAATTATTAAATATTTGGCAAGGAATGTTGATATTGTGCATAATTTTTACCTTTTTGGAAAAGCAAAGCACAATATCTTGGTCAATGTACCATGTAGACCCATACAATTTGAATTTAATTTGTTAGTAAGAATGTTAGTTTTAAAATGATACCTTAACCATTACTGTGTGATGGTCCTTTCTTGAGATATTCACAGAAATATGATTAATATATTATTTCTCATAATTGATAAATAAACAAAGCCTAATATATCATTACCTGTAACAGACAGAGCCTACATATCAGTGTAGAAGTTGTGCATCTGAATATCAGCTTCAAAATTATGCATCATTTGTGTGGTCACCATGCTCCCTTGCAAAGATATGGGCATAATAATGAGAAGTATTGTAAATGTATAATTTTCATAATCGTACAAGACTAAACAAACTGTGATATCTGCACATGTACAGTGCACAGACACAGTTCTTTTACCATGTTATAAGGAGTAACACTGTCTTCATACTGAGGTATTACTTGGCACATTGACATACTCCCTTGCAAAGTTATTTACCAAAATATGAAAAAATTCATAATTTCCGTAACCTAAGTCTGAAACAAACTTTGATATCTACACATGTCTACAACATACAGGCACAATTCTTTTACCATGTTGGAACCAGGAATACTGTCTTCAAAATGAGGTATTACTTGGCACATTCAGATGCTCCTTTGCAAAGTTATTTACCAAAAATATGAAAAAATTAATAATTTCCATAACCTAAGTCCAAAACAAACTTCGATATCTGCACATGAGTCAAAATATACAGGCACCATTCTTTTAGCATGTTAGAACTATCAATACTGTTTTCAAAATGAGGTATTACTTTGACGAATAGTCAGATGCTCCCTTGCAAAGTTATTTACCAAAATATGAAAAAAAAATCATAATTTCCATAACCTAACTCCAAAATAAACATTGATATCTGCATATATGTACAACATACAGGCACCATTCTTTTACCCTGTTGGAACCAACAATACTGTCTTCAAAATGAGGTATTACTTAGCACATTCTGATGCTCCCTGGCAAAGTTATGTACCAAAATATGAAAAAAAAAATCATAATTTCCATAACCTAAGTCCAAAACAAACTTTGATATCTGCACGTGTGCAACATATGGGCACCAATCTTTTACCATGTTGGAACTATCAATACTGTTTTCAAAAT
Source organism: Protopterus annectens (assembly GCF_019279795.1). Lineage (NCBI taxonomy): Eukaryota > Metazoa > Chordata > Ceratodontiformes > Protopteridae > Protopterus > Protopterus annectens. Next base: position 491,137,662 of record NC_056726.1, read on the forward strand.
GAGGCAATACTTAACACATTTAGATGCTCCCTTGCAAAGTTATGAGCAAAAACATGAAACAAAAATCATAATTACCATAACCTGAGTCCTAAAAATATTGATATCTGTACATGTGTAGACACATATGATTGTAAATATACACATTTTTGGTGTAGCCAACATATTACTGAATAGGTACATGTAAACATAAAAAGCAAGGTAAGGACCACCACTCCACTAATGAACCCAGGACAGGCATGGGACTTCAGTGACAGGCAAGGCCATCTGATCTGTCCGATAGTTGTGCTAGCTACCTACTCAGACAGCTGATACCACTGCTGTCTCATGACCTCCTTCAGTATCAGCAGTCTGCCTTACCTCTACCTTTTCTCTTTACATGTGTCCATTCAGGAATGGACCTAAGGGATCAAGTTCTGTGTTACTATGCCCTTCCTGTCATCTAAACTCTACAAATGCCTGATACAAGCAGAATAAAAAAAGGATTGCAAGATGGTTACTGACATATTAGATTGTACGTGCTAGCACTCTCCTGAAACAGTTGTTATTTCTCAGCATCTTCACCAGCTCCTTACCACAGTTATTTGCAAAACTCAGAAAAATATATTTTACACAACACATTTCATAATAGAGTTTTAGTTACCATACTGGTCCCTACTTGTTCATGGGTGTTTTCCATTCTTCTCAAAAGCTGCATATTACCAATCCTGCATAGCTCTCCTCACGCCATTGTGGAGGTCAGTCAAGAACAGCGCAATGCCCTCTTCAGTTAGGTGAACGCCATCCTTTCTGAACAAGTGAACATCTTCTGCGATGATGCTGTCATGACATATTGTAGATCCACCAACCCTGTGATCAAGCCATGCATGAACCCATTCTGTAATCATCTGGCTTTGTGCGCTACCCCTTGACTGTTTGCTGTCTTCCATATCTGTCGAGGAATTATGTCAGACCACACAAAATGACAATGTGGCCACCACAACTGCAGGTGTTAGCTTTCCAAGTGGTTGACTGATGACATTCCATCCAATGTGCAGCACAAGGATGTCGGGCTTAGGATAGATGGAACACTTCTCTTCCAACAACTGCAGTACTCTGCTCCAATGCATACCTCTTCTTGCAATCCAGTATACCTTCACACTGGATGTGGGGAAGCTCAAGTTGTACTGGTTTTCCATTTCTGAGGCATGGCAGGCAGCCCAGTGAATGTAGGAATGGCCACATACCCACACTCTCCTCTCTTCTCCTGGTCGTGAAGCCATGTCAGTGTCAGAAGGTGGACAAACCTGCACAGGAAAGAAAATGCAAACAGATTACTACTGATGTTTGACAGAAGACTACATATATATATATATATATATATATATATATATATATATATATATGTATGTGTGTATATCATATGCATTATCTTGTTAGACCATCCAAATCTTCACTCCTCTCCACAGGGGCAGTATTCTTTTCATTAGGAAAAAAGATCATAATTCTCATAACCATGGTCCCAAGCAAACTGTGATATCTGGACATGTGTACGGCATACAGATACAGATGTCCGTGTTTCAATGTTGCAGTCATTACATTTGGGTTATCTTGCTGGCAGGTTGCCCTCAGTCGGCTTGAATTCCAAAGTCCTGGGTCCTGCGTCGGTTGCTGTTGCCCCTTCCTGACGTCAGGTTGTCAGGGGTATAAAAGATGCAGCCAACGCCATTTTCTTCAGTCTTTCTTGCCACGCAATGCCCAAAGCAGAAGCAGTTTGCAAGTGCCAGTCGGCCGACTACTGAGATTTTTCGAGTTTGAATTTCAGATCCGAAGTCTTCTATAAAGCTAAGTACCCTGTTGGGGAAACTTTTTTCTTGCTCCAGATCCGATGTCAGAAAAAGTTAATAATTGTATTTCTTGTGGGAAGCAAATACCTCATAAGGACTTTCACTCTTACTGTATTCCTTGCCTAGGCCCTGATCATAATTTTCTGGGTTGTCAGTTTTGTGCTAGATTTAACCAATGTAATGACTGCAACAGTGAATACACTCGAACATCTACATTTATGGTAAGTGTACACAACTGTACTTTCTTTTTATATCTTGCAAGTACTAATAATGTCTTCAAAATGAGTTACTACTTTGCATGCTGACATGTTCCCTGACAGTTATTCACCAAATATGAAACAATATCAAAGTTCTCATAACCAATTTCCTAAACAAAATGTGATATCGGAACACCAGATACACAAAGTTCTTTTTCCATCTTGTAAGTACTAAAACTGTCTTCAAGATGCCAATTTCCAGAATTTTAGAACTAAATATGAAAAATATCTGTAGCACTCATAAACATATGGAGTGTCCCACACCTGTCCTTGCAATGTGATAATGACGTTTAGTAATGTGAATAACAGTGACAGCTGCCAATGATTTTACCTGACAAGTGATAATGACTCAGTGTTGTACTGTAACTGCACAAATAATGTGATAATCACTTGCATGTATTGACTGCAAAATTCTGCATGCTCTAACAAAAAGTGATAATTGCTCCACATAATCTTTTGAGGAAACATTCATTACGTTCATGATGCAAGTATTCTATATGCAAACACATTCAGGTTAACTACAAAAAAAACGGTTAACTACAACACATAAATAAATAATCATAGAAATGGTCTGTCTGGCCAATATCTTGTGTCTGTAAGGTATGCCAAACTCCCATAATATATGTGGTCAAGTATTATTTTATAGATTTTCTGCCTTTGCCTGCAAAGAAAAATTGCCCCTGTCCAGCTGTGTATGCAGAACCACCATGATAGCGTACCACTGGAATGCTGTATCATGTCATCAGGTTTATTGCATACGTTTCTGTTAAGCAGAAAAATGCCAGATAATTCTTCAAGGTCCCCCTACCTTCCCAATGAACTTCAACCACTTAGAGAGGCACAGATGACTTTTCTAATTAGCACCACTACCAGCTCTCACCTGCCAATCTGATGTCCTGACATTCAGGCAAAATGACGCAATACCCACTAACGTGTTACTCTAAAGAGATTTGCTGCTAAAACGGACCAGAAAAAAAGCTGTGCATGCAAGAAAGCATTCATAGGTTCATAGGTTGGTACTAGGCTATTGGCCCTAGGGCCTGTACAAGCCTAGCCATAACCATCCCTGGCTATTTCTTCTCACAGTATTTACTTCACTGGACCGCTGTCTAACTATGTGACTGACGTGATCCCCGGGGTGAATTTCCTATCTCCCATCCAATCATCAGGGTTCCCTTTGAGAGACGCTGCACCTGACATGTATGGGCAGTCTATTCCTGAGTCTGGGGAGTCTCTGGGTCAGGAATCTATCCCTCCAGCATGTTTTGTTCATTGTGATGACAAGGTTTAGATCCCTGGAATGTGTGTCTCTGAGGGATTAGGATTTCTTTAATTGTGGCATGTTCAACATCTCTTGGTTTGACATGGCCTTGTATGTTAAGCAGAGTAACATCTCATGTAACATCATCACAAAAACCCTGAATAGGAAATATTGCAGACTTACACATTCAAAATTAGTTTAATATTTTCTATGTCCCATCCAGTACCATTTAAATATGCAATCACACAGACAAGAATTCAAGTCACGGTAGAAAGCAGTAAACAGCCAGTAAAAGTTAAAGATACTACACTATGCCAAGAATGCATCCCAACAAAAAGGTAGTAGTATTTATAAAGATGACGACAGCTTGTTTCTACTTTTAAAACAAAGCTGCAAGAAAATGGCACATGGAACACTAGTACAATAAAACATGACAAAATTACTGTGTTGTAACTTTGGAGAGGGATTCTGAGGTTCCTTTTTGCTGATATGCAATCACATTGACTGCTCAGAAACGGTGCTGCAAATACATTTCCAGACCCCAGCTAAGAGTAAAATAAAGTCAGTAATGCTTGAACAGCAGGACCAAGTGACATTACTTGATGACACAGTGATGTTCTTCGTGTTTCACTGTTGCAGTCATTACATTTGGGTAATCTGCTGGCAGGTTCCCTTATTCATTCTCAGTCGGCCTGCATATCAAAGTCTTGGGTCCTGCGTTGGCTGCTGTCTCCTCTTCCATGACGTCAGGTCATCAGGGGTATACAACATGCAGCCGACGCCATTTTATTCAGTCTTTCTTGCCGCAACAGTGAACACACTCGAACATCTACATTTATGCTAAGTGTATACAACTGTACTTTTTGAACAAATTCTTGTACCTCGGACATGTATTTTCATACTCAATTAGTAAAAACAGAATCCACCTGTTATCGCAGCAAAACACAGAAAAGCAATAGAAATTAAATATTTGCCAATCCAGTGTTCTTCAACCTTTATTGCACCTAGGACCGGTTTCATGTAAGAAAATTTTCCATGGACCGGCCATCGCACATGCATAATAAACTGCATAATATTTATTTATTTGACATTTGTTTACCTGGGAGGCCCAACTAGAGCTATTACTCTGGGTGCAAGGTGCAGAGCCAGCCACAAAGACAAGGCCAAACCAAAATAAGATACAGTCTACTGAGTATACATGAGGCTGACATACTCAAGACCTAAAAATTACATAGGCATGACCTGAAGTAGAAAATCTGTTGTGCTGATCAGCAGGAGATGTGAGGGGCAAATGTGGGATCACACTGAAAGGTAAGATTACTTAAATACACAGAGAATAGGTTTAATCAAAGCTGGCAATGGAGTGCTCTTGCTTTATTGAACTCTAACAAATCAATGCCACTCTTATAAAGTTTTAAGATATGCTGAACAAGTGGTTATAAAAAATTAGTAGACTTGTCACTAAGTAATAATTGTGCTTCCAAATTAGCCCTTTTATTTTCTTATTAAAACTCTTCCCTTTTGACTGTACTTCTTTCATTGCCGGATAGCATTAATTATCATGTTTTAAATCAAGTCTGTTAGTTTTGTAGTGAGTGCTAAAATATCTGAACAGTTATAATGAGTACCTTATTCAGGTTGCATATACTTTGTTCCACTGTAATTAGGTAAATCCAAACTCAAGTTTAAATGCTGTGGTAGTATATCATCCAAAAGGGTAAACTGATCAGAAATAAAACGGCAAACATTCTAGAAAAAGAAATGCACTTTAAAAATTGATTTTTTTCCGCCTTTTCATTAAGTGGGGTTCCAATCTGTATAAATGTCACAGGTAGTATTTGGTGAAAATGATGGACAGGAAAAACAGACTTCAGCAAACACAACCAGAGGAAAAATTGCATGAGCAGACATTGAAATTCCTCAATCATTATCCTCTGTTCATTTTTAAAGCTGTAAGTTTCTTTCAAATCTTGGCGGTGTGTGCAGTGACAGCAGTATCTCAGTGATGAGTGAAAGCGCTGCTGTAGCAGTATTCAAAGACTTAATAAGCACAGTGTTCACAAATAAGTGGGAGTGATTCTTTGACAAAAGAATAACAGGATTGTAGAAGTAATGTTTTAGTAGCCCAAGCTGGCACCTGGAGAATAGCAAATAAACAAGAGAGCATTAAAAAGAGCACATGCAATCCAAATGCAAAGGTGACGAGTAAAAGGACAACCATTTTACTGTACTAGGCTGCATAAAAGTCCCTTTTTCATCAAAAGTACAGAATCACTATGGAGCATATGCAGAACTAAGGGCAGGAGCACATCCCTCTAAACACCATATATCAAGTAATGTAACAGTGGAAAGGAGAGAGAATCACATCTTGAATGAACTGACATAGCAATTAAAAGCTTTTGGAAGGAAAGCATCTGTTCAAACTCCAGGAGAAGATCAATAAAACGTGCAGTCCTGAAACTCTGAACCAGTATTTCAGACACTCAAACATGAACCCACTGAAACTGCTGGGAAATGGTCAAGCTTTTGGAGCATCCACTTAATAGTAGCCGTGACTAAGTGCGCAAAGGATTGTGGGGCCCAATTGTTACCGAAATGCAGTAGCGGTTAAATGCCGGTATTGTAATTGCGGTTGTCATGAAGCTGGTTAGCGCCTAAAGTAAACTGTATGAATCTGATTCCAACAAATGCAACAAGCACATTTCTAAAGGTTTAGAAAAACAGTGCAAGTGTCAGAGAATTAGGAACACAACACACAATGTAGCTCTCACTCTCTCAATCTCGTAACACACAGTCCCTCCTGCTTACATGCATTCATTCACTCACATAGCATCGTTCTCTCAATCTGTAACGCAGACTCTCCTGCTTACATGCATTCATCCACTCACATAACATCACTCACTCTGAAAATCTCTAACACACACACTCATTTACAAAGTTAACACCGTTTATCTCTCAACACATGCAGTAATACAATACCTGATCAGACAAGTATGATGCTGGTCCTTCGTTGAAGTCAGTCTCCATTGCAACTGATTAAGTTTTGGCGCGACTCTCCTCAATCCAATGGGCACAGAAAAAAAAAGAGGTATCCAGCAGCAAAGCAGCTAATTTCTGCAAATGTATGGAAAAAAGGAAAAAGCTGCTGCTGGATCCTCTATTTATTTAGACAGGACAATAGAAACTTAGAAAGGGGGTTGTGGTGTTATTCAAGTGGTGACATGCATTTTAAGAATCCGATTGGCTGCCACCATTTCATTCAGGAAATGCAGACGGAGTCTGCTTGGGTGTAATCATAACAAAGGACAGGGAGCGTTTCAAGGTGATTTCTTCATAAAAGTCCAATAGGACGAATAGGTAACACCACTCTGAATCCTAACCTGATAAGATAAATGACAACCTTCAGTTACTTTTTTAACTTATTTTTCAACCATAACTTTTAATTACGACTACAAACTTACTAGCGCTGCTGGAAGGCACTCGGGGTTAACATAATGGAATTAGTATCATCTCATAGCATACTCGGGTTTAAGCATAGAGGCGCCATGGGACGGTACTTGGGGTTAATGAGATAATACAGGCGTCGCTGGTGTTCCCCGTTTCATTCATTTGTAATGCTTTGTTGCCACATGGTATGTCCCTGATACATCTCTATATATGTATGTACCTATATGCTGGACATAAACATTCACATGTACATCTACATGATGGGATACATTCCTATACTGTTGAATGACTGCGCTGTATGATATCCTCTGGTTACAGCCTCTTACACTTGATTAGCCTCTACATTGCTTAACCAATGCAATACTCGCATACTGGTAGCCAAACACGCTTACACCCGCTCGATCCCGCACTTTTAATGCACTGGCATTGGTGCTTGCATCTGTCACTCACACCCCTGGGTATGAGCGAGGACCACAATATTACCTTGTGATGCCTATTACATTGTACTACATGACTCCAGTATCAGGATTGGCCTCCCATTAGGCGACAGCATCGCGTTCGACTGTACAGAATCAGCAGCCTGTCCAGTGACACAATCATATTTGTGTGCACCTCATGCAATGTGCTCCCACCTTGTGATGCCTATTACATCAGAATACATGAATACAGTATCAGAAACGACTGCCTATTAGGCAACAGCATGACGTTCGACTGCACGGAATCAGCGGCCTGTCCGGAGAATCATTCATACTCGTGTGTTCCTCTTAGGCATACCTTGTGATGCCTATCACATCGGACTACATGACTACAGTCATAGCCAGCCTTAGGCATAGGCCAACTAAGCGGCCGCCTAGGGCACCACTTTAGCGGATGCACTTTACCAGTATTTATTTGGTGTAGGTAGACCAGGATGGGGGTACTGGGTGGTGTGGTGGGGGGGTGCCCTTGTGCTCTCTGCCTAGGGCACCAGTTGACCTAAGGCCACTCCTGACTACAGTATCTGGAATGGCTGCCTATTAGGCGACCGCATGGGGTTCGACTGTACGGAATCAGCGGCCTGTCTGGTGAATCATTCATAATTGTGTGTTCCTCTTACAATCAGCTCCCACCTTGTAATGTCTATCACATCAGACTACATGATTACAGTAGTGGGAATGGCTGCCCATTAGGCGACAGCATGGCATTCGACTGTACGGAATCAGCGGCCTGTCCAGTGAATTAATCATATTTGTGTGTTCTGCATATACTCTGCTCCCATCTGGCTGATACATGGGAACCGAGACCCTGCATTACAAATGAGTAGTTGGGTTGTGAAGCTGCATCCTACCGTATACCTATTATAGGTTTGCCACCTTCTTAATTGGCCAAGATAGGACTTTAGGGTTACCACCTGTCGCATTTTGTGAGGGACAGTGCGAAAATAACCAAGACATAGCACATGTCCAGATTACATGACATTATTATATTCTACGTTTCATTGAAAATTGCATACAACAGTTATTTTATATATGACATTTCTATATGTTATGTGAAGTAGCATAAGCAATTCAAATGCAACTAGATTAAGCTTTTATTTGTGCAAATAAGTGTAATTCTGTACTATGCATGGCTGTAGGTATGTTTAGTCCTGGAATGTCTGACATTTCTACAGAACATGTCCCACTCTGGCCATTTGGAAAGGTGGCAATCCAATAGGACTTGTATGTAGAGATGTCAGACTTTGCAGGGCAACACACCCACAGCCAGTAGAAAGGGGTGTATTTCACTGTTTCGCCTAAATAAAAGGTTACTCTTGTAGCATTTTAGTTGCTTATACAGTACCTATAACATTTAGGTGTTTCAGAGGAACATAATTGTTTTATGCTACTACTACAGACAGTATAGGTAGTCCTTGCCCTAAATCACAGGACATTTGCCTTAATTACAGTTATTATGCAGGACACAACTGCCCACAGGGAAGTGTCCCTTGCAAAGGTGGACAGGTGGTAACCCCAAACCTATTATTCTATCAACTTTCTAAGGTAGTCGGCGGAACATGCGCTTTCTCTCACTATCAGATCTCTCATACAAATGGGGAAGAATAAACACTGAATCAGGGACACTGCATAACGACCTCAGGGACACATTTAGAATATTGGTGCTATTAACCTGACACATTGACGGACACAGAGCACATATGTATTCATACACATTGTCTGAGGTGCATGCAGTTTATGACTCTTACATGTTGTCATTATTCATTACGTGTATTCTGACACCTTTCCTTCTAATATCACTAGTTGTAGGATGGTTTAGTTGAGACTGTGTTAAGATTCTGATTCGTAATCATGGACGTCCCTGGTAATCGGGGGACAGTTCATTGATATGGTCCCTATGTATTCCCCCTATGGTTTGCGGACTGTCCAGTAGATGTGCTCTTACAGTTTGGGAGGTATGGGCATCTGCTATACTCACATCAGAATATTACTTAAACCCATTGGGCGGTCCTAATACGTGCCTGCCAGCCAACACCTGCACGCCTAGCTCCATAATCACATACCTATAGTTCCCCCACCTGCCACTACTCTACAGCAATCATCCTTATTGTGGGCGCAGGTGGACACAGGTGGGAAATGAACACACCCCTACACACTGTCCACTCTCCCCATGTCGGGACACATGTCATATGTTGTGTCAACCCATGTGTTATCAGGCTTGCACAACCAACTGTTCCGTGTACAGCTACATCCTGGTCGTAATGGTGCTTTCCCCATTGGTTGAAGGTACCATATTTTTGGTGTCCTGCAAGAGACGTCGCTGTCCATGTTTAATATGTAGACCTTGTAGATCTCTCCCACTAGTAGCTTCCTGCTGGTGGTCTGGAAAGCAGTGTTGTATTTATCTTTATTGCATGTCTGTATGTCTCACCGGCCTAGCTTGGGGGGTGTGATAAGTAGACGTTTGTTGAGTGGACCTCCCACCAACATATGCCCGGTACATGTTACCCGTAACTGCTGTAACATAACCTAGGTATATACATGTGTATATTTACTGTAACATATGTGTATATGTATATATATATATATATATATATATATTTACATTAATATATACAGACATATCTGCATAGGTATTCATACATGTATATTCATATCTTGCTGTTTTATATATATATGTGTGTGTGTGTGTGTGTGTGTGTGTGTGTGTGTTAGTATGTATATGTGTATGTATCTATATCTATATATATATATATATATATATATATATATATATATATATATATATATATATATATATATATCTATATCTATATATATATATATATATATATATATATATATATATATATAAATATATATATAATTATATATATATATATATATAATTATATATATGTACATCAGTGTGTCAATACATTCCCCGCTCATACACACTTACAGATGCGTAATGGTGTTTATAAGCTTCAGCAGCATACTAGTGCCTTATTCATTATAACGCCAACACTCTCCAGTTATCTTGTAATCGGTATGTAGCACATTATACAGCAGACAGATGTCACTATATGTTCATGTACGGATTACCGATGGTAATTGGAATGTGATAGTGTAATTCGACCCATCCCTCTTCTGCACAGCCTATTATTCCATGTACTGTTGATGTTTGTATGGGCACATTCCTATTATTTATGTCAACAAATGGAATGCATGTGTTACAGAATTTGTATGTCAACATATATTGTTGTCTGCATGTGAGTATGCATATATACCCATTACGACCTAGCTGACCTCCACGGGGTGGTCCATTAAACCGGCCCATCCAACCCTGGCATGCCTGGATCCATAATTGCATACTCATAGTTCCTCCACCCCACCCGTGTTAAATTTACACACGTAACATCCATTATCCACTTGTTATTGCAGCCATGACACACCTTTACACGTTTCCCTCTCCAGAGCTTTTGGGGCCCTACACGCATTCTGTCCCACCTCGTGTATTCACAGGGTCTCCCGCCATGTATATTTGCACATATGTGCCTTTCCTGGGGTTATGGAATAAGGCCATTTGCACTTTCCAATTTTTGGAGGTCCCAGCATGGGACTACTTTCCTTCTGTGTGTAAAGTATACCTTACATTACAACAATGTTACTGCCACTGGTAATACCCTGCCTGTGGTGTGAGTAATGGTGCTCTGCTCACTCCTGGGCAGCCTTTTATGACATACGCTGAAATCACTTTATAATACTAACATTGCTCTTGATTCCCTTCACATGCCTTGTGTATGCTTTACTGTTACAATGTCCATTTTATATATATATATATATATATATATATATATATATATATATATCTATATATATATATATATATATATATATATATATATATATATATATATATATTTCTCATGTATGTAGATATATATCTATACACACATATATGTGTGTGTGTGTGTATATATATATATATATATATATATATATATATATATATATATATTTATATATATATATATATATATATATATATATATATATATATTTATATATATCTGTATATATATATTACATCTGTACATACAAACATACATTTCCTATGCTGGGAACTGCTTACATCCGCGCAGGCACACACACCTATGCTTACTGTGCATTACATATGTTTACTGTCGCTTATTTATGCTTATTTGTGCCTTATTCATTATGACAGTAGCACTTTGATTGAAAGGATCTGGTTAATAGTCCCATGCGATACACACGTTCACCATTACATGTTTAAATGTCGGCTTTACAGCAGAGCAACATTCATTCCACAAGGAAAATGATATGTGCTATTGTTGACCTTGAACCGTGAATGCGTTTTTGTTAGGCGGATGCTCTAATCACTACACTATTAGTGTTCTGCCTCATTTATATGTATACCCATGGTGCATAGTTACCCGAACACATGCCTCATCACTTCACTTATACAGCAGGCATCCATTTACCTACTGGGAAAAATGCACTACTACACATGCACCATTCCCTATTCCCTACTGCTCTGGACTTGTTCCGCATGTTGACTCACTCCAAGGATATTCGGACCTCTACAGCCTATAGTCCTGGCACATACATGTGTTCGATTGTCAGGGTGTTCATATGGTCTTCCGGGTTTAGGCTTGTCCGACTGGGGACCGGGACTGCCCTGTTCCTTTGTTAAAAGTCAGACTTAGCAAAGGGAGATCGTTCGTTCCACTTTTAGCATCCTACCTGTGGTTGGGGATGCAGAGGTGTGCTCACCTATGGCCATCCTGATATATAACAGCACTAACTATTATGGGGATTTCCTATATTGTGACCATGTTCATTCTTCATATCTACATATATTTATTTATATATATATATATATATATATATATATATATATATATATAGATATAGATATGTGTTTGTGTGTGTGTGTGTGTGTATATCGGTCTGTACATACACATGCCTATATGCCTACATGCCTACATGCTCATTTATAGTTGAATCACTGCCACCTACTGTTGCGCATACACGCTTGTATACCCACTTACGTCTCGGGTTGCCACCTTTTCATATGGCCAAATCAGGGCATTTTCGGGACACACATCAGACTTTACAGGCCAACACATACCCACGGTCAGTACATAGCTTATAACTTTACTTATTTGCCTAAATGAGAGTTTATTCTTGTAGCAGTTTGTTTGCTTCATCTGTTTCTTGTAACTTTGAGTATTTTACATAAATAATTGTTTTATGCAACTGTTACATGAAATATGGGACATATTTCCTACAAACACAGGAAATTTGCCATTACATTATATTTGGTCTGGATACAACTACCCAAAAAGGGACTGTCCCTCACAAGGTGGGGCAGGTGGTAACCCTACTTACGCCAGCTTTACAGCACCTTAAGCACCCTATATCCGACTGTCTCTATGTGAATGTGTAAGGTATATATTCCCGATAATGCACGTGGGGTGACATGCATCACGGTCAAGTGTTTAATCCCTCACAAGGTGGGGCAGGTGGTAACCCTACTTACATCTGCTTTAAAGCACCTTAAGCACCCTATATCCGACTGCCACTATGCGAATGTGAAAGGTATATATTCCTGATAATGCACGTGGGGAGACGTGCTTCACGGTCAGGTGTTTAATCCCAGGTCGAAGGTTCTGCAGGATTGGCTGGAGGCTGAGCAGTTTTGTGGACAACTACTGCTCATACAATTTGTGTCCAGATGTATACAGGACTGGACATCGTGTCATGACACCAAGTCTAATGTTTAGAACAGATACATATCCCATGAGGGATTTCCAAAAATTGTGGGGACCGATGACCATCTTTGCTTTACGGCTGTAAGGTAGGGTTATACATGCAAGGGATACATAGTTTGCAATCCTGAGACTGTCTACTAGATATGGGTAGGGGTCTCTATGTGCAGATATGGCCACGCCTATCTAGCAGCCCGAGTATGGCTGGTTTTGGTGGACGTTCCGGAAGGGAGGGTGGTGGTGTGCTGTGAAGGGGATGATGGGTATTCAATTATGTATCCAGGTGTGTTGGGGTTGGATGGCTCCGTTCAGGCCAGACCATTATGTGGGTATGTGCTGGTAACGTTTCTGTACATGTGTATTGCACATTTTAATGTTCACATGTTTGTGGGATTGTATTGCAGACGTGTATATTTGTTCTTTGGTTATCTTCCTGATTCACCCACCACTCCCTCGTAGACCTCTGGTTGACCTATTGTGCATCTAACCCAGTCTCCCCTTGGTGAATTATTACATTACCCGTCAACCCCCACCCCCATATTCCACAAACAACATTCATCCCTTCTCTAGTTGATGGCCCATGGCACACTCAGCAGAACACATTGCGTACACTACATATCTCTGGGACCAATATGGCTGTGAGGTCTACACTAACATTTCAGATCATCCACATGCTGTACTTCATGGACATAGGTACTCGCAAATAGTTATCTTTCATGACATGATAGGTAGACCCGGGTAATACCCATTCATCTATGGGCTGTCCTGGCAAGGACGACTTGGACCGCGAATGGGCAGATATTGGGCAAATGCTCTGACCATTGGTAGGGTTGCCACCTTTTCATATGACCTGGATGGGACTTTTTGTGGCACACATCTGAGTTTACAGGCCAACACATGCCCACGGTCATTACAAAGGATAGTACTTTAGTTTCATGCCTACATATAAGTGATATATTGTTTAAACATAGTGTGCTCAGCACACCTTTAAGTTTTTAGTGCTACAAAAAATTAATGAAAGCCCTAGAGAAGGAGACATTTGTGATGAGACTGAATGTATAGAGCTAAGGTGGATAGTTGACTTCAAGGCTTATGCTCCACCTGGTTTGAACAGCGCTGTTTCTTTAAAGCCTATTTTAAGGAAAAGGGGTCTGCCCCACTGATTTTTTATTGTAAGTTTTTATTGGTTGCTCTATATATTTAAACTGTGAATGCATTTTTAGTTTTTATTAAGGTCTGAAGAAGAGAGTAACCTCGAAAGCGCTCACCTTTTATTGGAATAAAGTGTGTTTCACTCTACAGCAGATATGCCTTTTTCTTTACAATATATTTGTGTTTTGGGTTTATTGGTTCCATCACTTTCTTACTTTTTATTTATGGGATGTACTCTTCATTCAAGATTGGATTTCCTGTTAAGATATTCTAAAAAGTCCTTTCAGGATCAAAAAATCAAACAAGACCGCAAGACATTAAAAAAGAATACACTTCCATAGTTTCATTTATCAACTGATTTTTCAGCAGAACTCTTCCTAGTGTGAGGTGAATGGGGAAACTGCCCTGGATGCATACTGTTATAGGTCACAAGCTGATGAGCAATGCAGAAATGGAGTCCTGGAAATGCATTGTCAGCATTCAAGTCATTATAATTCAATTCATCATTCTGTTCATTCATTTAAACAGGTGAGGTTGTGCAGTTGGTGATGTGAGTGACAAGTCTGTGGTAATGAATACAAGAGAAATGAATGAACTGGAATAACTGGAGTAAGAAAGAACAGGAAGGCAAAAAGAGCTGCTTTTTGTAGGTTTTGCTATTTAACTCTTTAGACTGAGAGCATTTTTTAGTTTAAGGGAATATTTAATCTGGGAAATATCCAGGGCACTAATTTAGCAAGCTAGTTCTCTGCATTTCACTGATGAACATCAGAATACCATACATCAATTTCCCATTTACTCTAACTTACATAACCCCAGTAAAATCTGTACTTCATTAGGGCTTTATGACCTGCAAATAAGCTCCTCGCTATTTAGTCACATAGATGATTTTTCACACTACGGGCCGGCTGCTGGAGGAGGAATTCATCTCACTTTATTATGCTTTGCTCTACACAGCTTCATTTTGCTCTCTTCCCCAAGTCCAATTTCCACCCAGGCCCACTACATTTATATTTTTTAAGCCAAACCACACCCATAGTGGTTCCCCACTTGCTTTGCTACAGTTGATGTTTCTGTATGAACAGCATCTAGAGGTAATATTTGTTTCCAGCTTTGCCTACTTCTTTCAGTGATTGAGGCTGCTGTAACTATCAGGCATAGTACAGTGTTTTGATTCATTGGATCCCTGACTTAGCAGTAGCAAAGATGGCAAAATCTATACATTTTACAGTGACTAGAGATAAGTCATCTTGGGTTACTGTAAATACGATTTTAAAAGTTTGCTTACTGTTTTCAGTGAGTACAACTTTAGTAACTGTGAGGCATATCAAAGTGTTTTGACTAATTAGATCCATGAATCTTGGTAGTAGTAGTGGTGGCGGGTAAATCCATAGCTGTTAGATAAGACATCTTAAAAGTTGCCAGACACTGTACATGTCTTAATAGTTTGTTTTCTTGTTACAACTCATTAAGTTTCTCATTGGTAGATAGTGGCTTCTTGTTTGCCCTGACTGGACTGTTCTTATATGAACAACTCCTAGGGTGAGTATTGATTTTAAGCTTTGCTTACAGATTTCAGCGAATATGTTTGTAGTAGCTGTTAGAACTAATAGTGTAGTTTGACTCACAAAATCTCTGGTTCTTGTCTGTACCAGTGGTAGGAAAACCCATAACTGTGAGGTAAATCATTTTGAACAGCTACCAGGAGCTGTGTGTGTGTGTGTGTGTGTGTGTGTGTGTGTGTGTGTGTGTGTGTGTGTGTGTGTGTGTGTGTGTGTGTGTGTGTGTGCGTGTGTGTGCGTGTGTGTGCGTGTGTGTGTGTGTGTGTGTGTGTGTGTGTGTGTGTGTGTGTGTGTGTGTGTGTGTGTGTGTGTGTGTGTGTGTGTGTGTGTGTGTGTGTGTGTGTGTGTGTTACACTATCTGTTCTTGGCAGAGCTCTTTATGTTGCATCCATTCTTCCACCCGCCACAAAAAAGCAATCATGATGAATTATATATAAAGCAGTTTATTTTAACTGTCTTGTCCACACTCAAATTGCATCAACATGGTGGCAGTCCTAGACACCTGACTCTAGATAATATTCACTGTTGATATGACACCCTGACTTCATGTGAAAAGATTGGAAAAAGGATTTATGGATGGATAGATGGATAGGTGGAGAAAATTAACATTTATATCCTTGAAAATGTGATAAATCATGGCATTCTTTTTAAATTTAAACACTGCAAAAAAATTACATTCATAATATTGACAGTTGCACATAGCAAATGATGACACAACTGCCTTTTTGGCAATGTTTTTAAGACTTGCACAATATTACTCTAAATAAACAGATACATAATGATTTGCAATGACATTGCCTGGTATTCACTACATGGAGCAAAGCAGTAACTTAAATTATGTAATGGAAACAGGAATATAATTTAGGAGCTAGACTGCTAATTCTAGCGTATTCTCTACCAGCACAATTGAATACATCTGTAGCTGATCCTTGTTATTCTGCCCACAAACCCTTTGAAAGACTGATAGGAGAACAGTGAATCTACATAACCCCTTAGGTGATCTATGTGCTCTAAACAGGATATGAAAAACAAAGGTACAGCACAAAGGTAAAGCATAGCATGTTGACAATTGTCATTGTATATATCCCGTGGGCCTCCACTACATCAGGTTTAATGTTTTACACCATGAAGACTCCAGCTTAGTTAGGTTTTTCTTACAGTTTTTTACTTAATTGTTTGCCTATGTGACTGCTTTGTTTTGTGTTTTGCATATATTCATGTATAGACGTGCGCGTGTGTGTGTGTGTGTGTGTGTGTGTGTGTGTGTGTGTGTGTGTGTGTGTGTGTGTGTGTGTGTGTGTATGTGTGTTTGGGTTACGGTTAAAGTAAGGGTTAGGTAAAAGGATAGATTGCGTGTGCACTTAGGGTTAACATTTGGATTAGGTTAGAAGATACATTTAATATATGCATGCGTTCATGGTGAGTGTTCCAGCTATCTTGTGTAGTGGCACTTAAGTTTTTTTCGGATTTAGATGCACGTTACAACTGAAGAACTTGTTCCCAAGTGGCTAAAACTTGACTTAAACTTGCCAAGCAAATTAATAACCACAACCAGAGTGTAGATGCATAGCTAGGGATGGATGAAGGCGTAGCCGCTCCAGGTGCAAGGTTTCAGGGTATGAGAATGGCAGATGCCTTTTGGGTGTCAGTCAAAACTGTCATTCAGCTTAGGAATGTCAGTATTTGCAGTCAGGAATGCAACATGCATGTGGCATTTAGAATGTGGTAAGCTACTTGTTATATCTGTAGCAAACAGTTTACTAATTATTAGAAACAAAACTTGCATCTGAACTCAGGAGATTTTTTTTTTGCCCCTCAACCTCCAAAAAGAGAACAGATTACTTTTTCTGCTAGGTTTAGAAAGGAGTACTAGGTCAGGATGATGTACCTGGCACTACTACACCTGACTATAGGTCTACCACAGTGTACTACCCTCCTTCAGTCTAGTATGCAGCCTTTGCAATCCATGTGCAAATCCTGATAGGTCATACTCATACAAAGAAGCATACAAAGAAACATATCCATATTCTAGTTGAACTTAATACTAACTTCTTAGTACACATTAAGCATGATCTATATATCCTCCTCTCAGACATTTCCCTCTGTCAGCTAGTCAAAGAACCATCTAGGCCAATCACAGTAAGTTATAACAGCACCTTACTAAATATTATAATTATGACCCAACCATCTAAAATAACATCTGTTATAATCTACCCTGCAAACATAAATGATCACTGCACAATATATTTCACATATTTATTAAAGAAACACAAAACACACCCCATCCTATTCTCTACCCTGTCCAAAGCAATACTTCAGCCAACACACAAAACATTGCAAATACCATTAGCAACCTAAACTGGCCTATGTTCTGCACTATTACGAGTATCTCTGAGGTAACTTCCTTCTTCACTACTGTCCTGGTTAGCATGTAAAATCAGTGTCATCCCTAAAAGCTAAGACCGAGTAATGCAACATATCTACAATGAACAATGTCACCTGATCTACTGTGCCTACTCACACTGACAACATCTGCCAGAAAACCTTGGAAAAATGCAGTCTCTCCATGGCCATGATAACTGCATAATCCCAGGTAATCAAGCAAAATAAATAAATAAATAAATAAAAAATCAGACACACCAAAGACACTTTCTATCAATGAAACAAATTCTACTTTATCAAACCCTCAACAATTATGGAATTTAGTAAACCACCCAACTGATCATATATAATCTCAACACTTCACTCACAATTTCATTTCTAGCAACTTTGCAGCTGAGTTCTCCAGTATCTCTCTTGCACTTTAACCACGTAACTTCCCAGACGCACTCCCTACTATATAATAGAAATGATACTTGGGATGGGGTAGTGTCAAGAGAAGGTAGTTAGTACAAAATGGCAATCTCTATCTACACTTATAACTCAGTGCAATATTTTTTAACTGTTACTGCATCACAACAGGTCAATAGCTTAACTCCCCATTGTTTACAAAGAATTGTGATCTGGTCTCTGATCATAATCACCTATGTTTTGATTCTTTTTTCAGTATTTGAGTGTGATGTATGGGAGAGTATATGTTGTATATACAGATCAACAGGTGCACATGCGTGTGTGTGTGTGTGTGTGTGTGTGTGTGTGTGTGTGTGTGTGTGTGTGTGTGTGTGTGTGTGTGTGTGTGTGTGTGTGTGTGTGTGTGTGTGTGAGTGTGTGTGCATGTGTGTGCGTGTGTGTGTGTGTGTGTGTGTGTGTGTGTGTGTGTGTGTGTGTGTGTGTGTGTGTGTGTACGCGTGTGTATGGGATTTTCACTGTCAACTAACACCATGACATGATATTTCTATATCTCATTGTTTCATTTTCTGGCCATTTATTCTGTCTTCTAAATTGGGTTTTATTTGCTGCTCATGTGCTCAGTCTGATACAGCTGGAGATATATCAGCCAAATTCTTCCTGATGCACTAGCTTATGCTGATTTGTTATACTTTTTGACATGAACAATCACCTCATTTAACATCCCTGTTATATTTTCACAGTTTAAGATTTACATTTGTTGAAGTTAATAAAAAAAAAAAAACAGCCTCAGGTCAGCAAGTCTAATGTTTTGTTCACCAACTAAAACATTTGTCGCATCCCTAGTAAAATAAGTTAAGACTTTTAATTTAGCACTTTTCAAGTGTCTATTTTTTATAATTGGTTCTGCTTTGAAAGTGCTTGTTACTGGAGATGACTGGTTTAATCACGTGTTTTATTTGTTAGTTTAGTCAACAAGACACAGTAGATGCAGTCATTCCAAGGTTATAAATTATTTTCAACACAATACATTCTTAAGCAATCACTGGAAATGTTATGTTTAGGATATTATATTTTGTCCTGTTTGCAAGACCTGATGTAGGCATATTCTTATGCCTTCATGATGTGCATACTGAAAATAAACGCAGCTTCAAGCCCAACATTAATGTGTCGGAAGCATCCAACAGATTCCAGTGAAGTACCATCAGTTTCAAAAATATACAGAAGTAATAAGCTGCTAATATTAGCAATACGTTTGTTATTAACTTGTATGCCATGTCATCTGTTTGCAAGTCTGACTTACTCCAAGCTATCATACTACTGAACTAAGGCAAACAATGAAAGTCAGATACATAAAAATAAACTCCTGAAGGAGTCTTATTGGTAGCTGTGGGTGTTAGACGGGATACTGTATTATTTCTATCTTTTGGATTCTGTAAAGAATTATTTCAAGCATTCCATATAAGACTGAATTCACTAAAGAACAACTACAGCTTCCCATCCCTTAACTTCATCCAGGGGATCCCTCCATAGCAGCTTTATTTAACTGAACACTAACATCAGTGATTGCCCCTTATTTTCTGAAACCTTTAGGCATTTTAATGTAGGAATTTGCCTCAGACTGCATGACATATGTGGGCCGTTAGTCTAAACTAGAATATAAAAAGCTGATGACCATCTGGAAGATTATATTTCTGAAGTGCTAAGTGTCAGTACAAGATGTCTGTACAGGTCAGCTAGGGGAGTGAGACAGCTTTATTTGTTAGCTATAAATTACAAAGTCTGTAAAAGAATTAACGACAGATTACAGCCAGAGGGCATAGCAAGTCTTTGTAAATAATCTCCATTTTTTGAAGAACATTTAAATGAGAAACCATTTGGGAGATAATATTCTACAGATATCTCATGGAGAATAAAACATTGGCACTGTTACATATACAGTCCTAGAAGCTGTTGATTCACAAAACAATCACAATAACCAAATGCAGAGGCAAGGCACCAACATTTGTGGTGTCTAACATGTCACATTATAGGGTGCTAAGTATATTACTGGATAATGAAAGACAGACTGAAAAACCTACAACTATGTTAGCTTCACCCTCCTTGAATATTTAAGAGTACAAACCAGATTAGACACATAGAATGATACAAATGATTGTTTACTGCATAAAAAACTCACTGTAATGGAATATGTTTGTTCTTTCAGTTTGTAAGCAGAATTATCCTTTTAGCACTAATCAGAAGACTGCTATTAATTTTGCAAAAGAATACAGTACATTTATTGACATTAGTTTATCATTTGGACAAAGGATGAACAGAAATTACAATCATTGTTAGATTTTTATGAATGGATGCCATTATTTTTGAGATCTGTATCTAATTATAGTAAGATACCTTTGGGTACTAACATCAGTTTTAAAAATTCAGCTAGGAGCACTATATTGCATTAGAACAGCATGCACCCAAATTCGGCTAAGAAATATGTGGTTAAAGGTCAGATGGCCAGAGTTAAACATTTTATTGCTAATGAGAAAGAATGTGATGACATGGTCCAACTGTTACATCGTTAGTTTATATCTGGAGGAGTTGACAAGAAGAGTATTATATAGGGCATGATAACAAAGTGAATGAGAGAATTAGGTGGCAGCAAAGTCTTTAACAAATGCAGATAGGGAAGGTAGTACTCAATAACTGGTAGAGGTTACCTGCCTATCTTAATATTGTTTGGGTTTTAAGTAAGAGAAAAAATGGGGCACCTTGCAGTTAGTGGCCTCAAGAAAAAAGAAATCATGTCAAATGCTAATGAAAGCACTTTATTGAATACGCATCTTAAGCATGAAATTACTAAAACACACCCACTCTCTTCTCATTATGATCACTAGAAAGGACTTCACCAGAACCAAGTCAATACAAGAAATCATCTGCTTAAATAGCCAGAATATAGTCACATGATTAAAAACGTCTTATTATAAATCACATTTCTAAAATACATGTACAAAAACATCATCCATAAATAACATTGCAAAAGCTACACTGCAAAACTATGAAATACAAACAAGTAAAACACAGCAACAAAATATGAGTAAACAATAATATAACAATTTATTATAATTATGTTTCCCTTATTTTAAGTAACTATAGTAAAAAACAGAAAAAAATAAACACAATTTGTGTAAGTTTAATACAAAATATCCAGTAATACTGATTATATGTTATGTGTCTAGCATGTTACAACTTAGCTGCTCTTAACTTAAGAATCAGGAAAGGAAAATGGACTTATGCTTTTAAGTTCTAGTGAAGTGGTTAGATTTAACTTAAGATGCCATATCAACTTGTTGTGCTCTGTCTTAATATCCCAGGTAAATTCACAAACGAAACAACTCCTGAAAGTTCAATTAACCAAAAATGGCAAAGAAAACAGCAAAAGGCAAAGCAATTCATGCTGTAGATTTTACTAAAATAAAATAACAGTCAATAAACATGAAGCGCTTTTCGTCTTGTTAAATACAAAGACTTCTACAGATGTAATAAAAACTGTCTTAAAACATTTTAAATAATTGTAGTAACTTGTAATGTGATCCCAATCCACCCAATAATAACAAAATGACAATTTGTAAGAGTTTTGTACTAATCTACACTTAAAAGTACAAGCCCTCTTTACTTTGGTATTGTTACTACTTTCAACGATAAAAGTAGTGAAAAAAGTGTACTCTGACCACGAAACTTACTATCCTATGCATTTACCAATGGATAACCGCTAATAACTTCTACTTACTCAGAGTCATTTTGAAACAAATAACATTAAAAAACATATTCTTTACAATATAAAATGACATTGGACTACTTTAATGTGAGTCATCTAACTAGTGGCCTCATTGTTCTTCCCACTAAGTCACACCTCTTATATAATTAATACTCGTTTAGCTGTCTAAGGTTTTAAGTTTTAAAATACTAGAAATGGTACACATTTCATTCAGTCCTGGATAGTTATATGCATTCATTAAGATCTGCCAATATAACTCTCTTACTTCTAGTAGTAGTGTACTAGGAACCCCCCCCTTGGCTCATGTGGTATTTGATCAATGACCATGTAACCAAAATTACGCATACTGTGGCCATTTACATGTTTGGCCAGTGCATTGTCGAGTTTACTCTTACTTCTAGCATAATGGTGTTCATAGATGCGTTCCCTGAATTTACATTCAGTTTTACCAATATAGTAAACTGGGCAAACTTTACACCTAGCCAAGTACACTATCATCTTGGAATTACAATCAAATCTAGAGTTGACTTTGTATCCGATGTTCCTTATAGTGAAATTATTTGTTGTGTCCACCACTTTACACTGTGAGCACATACCACACCTGTACATACCTACATTCCTTGAACCATCACTCAGTTTGTTTTCCAACAGATTTTTCAAATTTGTTCCTTTCCGAAACACGATTCTAGGGTGTACACCTAGGATCTCACTGAGTGATGAATTGTTGTTTATTAACCCTGAATTCTTCCTTACTACACTTAAGAAACCATTTGTTTCACAAGAAAATGTAGTGACCAAACTTAAGTGGAAGTTGGTGTTATTTGTTATAATAGGTGGCTAGTTCCTTATCCTCAATATCGTTCTGTGTGTTAGGGAAGTTACCTTGTAACTGTAATAATGGTTGGTATATTCCGGAATCCCTTTTGTGGGTGACTTCATGTATCACGTCATCTACTAAATTGTTTTGGTATCCCCTACTTATAAACATACCTTTCAAGAGTTTACACTCTATCTTAAAGTCAGCCACCTCTGTGACCATTTTGGCCGTTCTTACCAACTGGCCCTTAACCACTGCGCGCTTTTTATGAAAAGGATGACTACTAGAAGAATGTAGAAACGAGTTAGAATACGTCTCCTTTCTATATACTGTAGCAATGTATCCTTTTTTCTGTCTATGCTATCTAAGAAATACATTAAGATATGGTATTTTATCATTATACTGATGTGTGAATCTCAAAAACTCAGTGGTGTTGTTAAAATATGACACAAGGTGGTGGGCTATAACATGGTCCCCTTTAACTATACTGAAAATGTCATCCAAAAATTTACAATAAAAGTAGATATGTTGTTTGATATCCCCTTTTGTTTGGATATAGTCATTTTCCCATTTCACCATGACTAAATTAGGGAAACTGCTGCCACAGGGAGACCCCATGGTGACACCTACTTTTTGAAGGTAGTAATCTTTTCCAAACATAAGATCATTGTTGGATAAAATTATATCTAGTAATTCACCTACTAGGGAGGTTTCTGAGTCAGTTGCCCACCTCAGTTTTAAGAACAACATAAAAAAAAAAAAAATAGACTCTGCACATGCCATAAAATACAAAACTTTAATAGCAAAGCTTTCAGATGTAGTGATCCTTCCTCAGTGCTAAAACAATTCATAGTGTAATACAAATGTCCATTATATAGTATTCTCAATCAATTAAACAATTACGTAATAAAATTAGGTAATATAAACCCACAAATCAAATACAAACCAATAAAAACATAAGTAAAACATAGTTACTTAAAGCAAAAAATATCAGTAGAAAACTTCATCACTTAAAACAAGTTGTTGTTGTTCTTTCTGCTTTTCCCAGTTAGGGGTCACCAGAGGGGAAGTCCGGTCCACTAATGATTTGCAGTATATTTTTACGGTGCCGAGGTACCAGCTCAACACCCAACCTTCAACGAAGGCATGCCCATTCACACATGTCTTTTGAATGCTACTTGACCGTGGGCAGGACATGCAGACTCCACACAGAAGGCGCTCCAGCTGGGAATCAAATGGCAGAACCTCTTGCTGTGAGGCGACAACACTACAGCTGCACCACCATGGCTTTTATCATCACTTAAAACAAGTAATTACCAAAAAAACTTAATTTCTTAAGAAAAAATGTGCGTGTATATATACACACACACACACACACACACACACACACACACACACACACACACACACACACACACACACACACACACACGCATGCACACAAGCAAAAGGAGGGGGTGCATCCATATTCATCAAAGATAACCACATCTCCAGGTTAGTGGCACTGCACGAAGCATCGGAGACCATCCATGTGCAACTAACAGTGGGCAAAACTGCCTTTCAGTTTGTAGCTTGCTACAGACCACCCTCCCAAACTCAGGAACCCCACTTGGCATTCCTGAGAACACTGGAGAATATGAAGGTCTCTCCAAACACCATAATATTGGGTGACTTCAACTACCCAAACATTGGCTGGGAAAACTACTCAAGCCCCAACACCCTAGCTCAACGGTTCCTAGAATTTATAAACTCAAATGCTATGGAACAACTGGTCACCACTCCCACAAGAGGGGACAACATATTGGACCTGGTCATCACCAACATGGGGACTCTATGTTCCACACCAGAGGTAAACCCCTCATTGGTAAGATCAGACCATAAATTAATCTCACTGGACATCCATATCCTGTGCCCACCCCCAGCCAAGGAAACCATGGTGAAAAATTTCTCAAAAGCAAACTTCACACTTCTCAAAACTGAGGTGGAATCCTTTAAAGCCCCCGGGCCAGTGGAAAATACTGCCCAAACTGCAGAAATCTTTACAAACACATTCTATGGACACCTACAGGAATGCATGGATCATGCTATCCTAAATAAAACCAAGACTCACTCCTCCAAAGGCAGGAGACCCATCTGATGGACCCCAGCCATAAATAAGCTATACAACAGAAGAAGGAAGCTACTACATGATAGAGCAAAATCCCAAGAAGGGAAGGCATCTCTGATCAGTACTAGCAAGCAACTACGATCCCTCATAAAATCATCCAAGGCCAGCTTTGAATGAAAAATTGCACAAGACGCTAAAGATAATCACAAAGCTTTCTTTAGTTATGTCAGGAATCTGGGTGGCAACTCCCAGATATGCTCTGAGTTAGTGCAAAATGACAAAAAATACACTGAACCCACAGACATTGCCAACATCCTAGCAGACAGGTTCAGTGCAAACGTATCCCCCCCTTCCCCCCCAAAAGAGCAAATGTCCATCCCAACAGAATGTAGCCTCCCTGACATCACAGATGCACAGGTGAAAGCTGCCTTCTCAAAAGTAAAAAAACACAGCATCAATGGGACTGGACAGTGTCCCGGGCTGCATCTTGCTCCAAGAAGAACTGAACCCTCACATAAAGTCACTGTTCAATCTTAGCCTTGGCGTACAGCAACAGTGGTCCCACTCCACAAAGGTGGTGCCACAATGGACCCTGGTAACTATCGCCCCATAAGCCTGACTAGTCTGGTCTGCAAAGCTATGGAGCGTATCATCATGGAACTCATAAACAAAGACATTGGGAACCTCCAGACACTGGATCCTACCCAATTCGACTTTGTTAAGGGCAGATCTTGCCTCTTAAACCTAGTTGACTTTTTTGAAACAGTTACTAAGGCCATATCTACTTGGGTCCCCAAATCCCCACATAGGTGGTAATACATTAAGTACGAAAGAAGTAATTAGGGATTTGGGGACCCAAGTAGATAGCAATCTCTCCTTTGACAATAACATTGCCAAAGTGGTTAGAAAGACCTTCTATATAGCCCACCTTATCACGAAAGGCTTCACATCTAGATCAAGAGGGGTCATTGTGCCTCTCTACTCATCACTCATCAGGCCCATAATTGAATACAATGCCCCCTTTGGGATGTACCTTACCCGACACCTGCAGCAACTAGAGAGACCCAAAAAGTACCTCACCAAGGGGATCAAGGGCCTCAAACAGATGCCCTATGCAGTTCGGCTAAAGAAACTCCAGCTCTAGTCAGTTGCTTACCGCCTACTCAGAGGCAACCTATGCCTGACGTATAAAGCCATGTCCAACCCAGAATTAATGGACATAGTCCATCTCAGGAAATCCAAATCCCTTAGAGCTACACGCTCCAGGGACTTAAACCTCAGTACAGCAATAAATAGGACTTGCTGGAAGGACAGATTCATATCCCAAAGGCTCCCCTCACTCTGGAACAGGATCCCAATCCATGTTAGGCAGAGTCCCTCACTGACCCTGTTCAAGAGAAATCTTGACAGGTGGATGGGGGATCGTAGGTTTACCCCTGGGATCTCTTCTATGTCCTTGCTAGACAGAGGGACAGTAAACTAACTTTAAAAGGGCTATCTTCTGTGACCTTAACTAATCTAAATGGGAGGTGAAAGCCAAACACACTCTGGCTAGGCTTATAAATGCCCTAGGGCAGATAGCCTAGTATCAACCTATGAACCTATGAACCTATGAGCACGTGCTTTTCATCATTTATAACAGAACAATAATATCTCATTTAAGACACATTTGTTTACACTTAAGAATTGGTTTTAAGCTTACATTTGCATTAATGCCAGGACTTCTATCGGCATGATAGGAGATGATCCATTTATACTCACATAGGTTCATAGGTTTATAGGTAGGTACTAGGCTATCTGCCCAAGGGCATTTATAAGCCTAGCCAGAGTGTGTTGGCTTTTGCCACCCCATTGATTAATTAACTGATCCTCTGTCAAGCAGAGCCAATGAAGTGATCCCAGGGGTGTATTTTCTGTTACCCATCCACTCGTCAAGGTTTCTCTTGAAGAGTGTTAGTGAGGGGCTCTGCCTGATGTAATTTGGAATTTTGTTCCAAAGCATGGGGAGTCTCTGTGACAGGAATCTATCCCTCCAGCATGTTCTATTTATTGTTGTGGTGAAGTTTAGCTCACTAGAGCACGTGGCTTGCAGTGACTTGGATTTATTTAGGTGGAGCATGTCCATCAATTCTGAGTTGGACATGGCTTTGTAAGTCAGGCAGAGATCACCTCTGAGTAAGCAATATGCCACTGAGTTCAGCCGGAGTTTTTTCAGTCAGGCTGCATAGGACATATGTTTGAGGCCAGTAATCCTCTTGGTGAGGTACTTTTGTGGTCTTTCCAGCTGTTGGAAGTGTCTTGTGAGGTACATCCCAAATGGGGCATTGTACTCTATGATGGGTCTAATGAGTGATGTGTATAGGGGCACTATAACCTCTTTATTTCTAGATGTGAACCTTTTAGTAATTAGATGGGCCACATAGAAGGATTTCCTAACTACTTTGGCAATATGATTGTCAAAGGAGAGATTACTATCTACCTGGGTCCCCAGATCTCTTATTACCTCTTCTGTATTAAGGGGGCTGCCACCTATGTGGTAATTCATGGGTGTTTTGTTTTTCCCAAGTGGGATGACTATGCATTTTTTGGCATTTAGCTTGAGGCCATGACTTTGACAATAGGTGTCTGTCTCAGTAAGACCCTTTTGGAGGATGTCCGTGTCAGCCGGAGAGTCAATTATGGCTCCCAGTTTGCAGTCATCAGTGAACTTGGTTAGCCATAGTCCTCCTGTGTTTCCTGTACTTCTGAGAAGCATATGCCGAACAGTAGGGGTCCCAGGACCAAGCCTTGTGGGACACCACTTATGACTGGTTTAGAGTCTGACCTGGAGCCCACTATTCTTACCGTGTGAGTTCTGTCTGTAAGACAGTTGGCAACCCATCTCGTGATGTAGGGGTTTATGTTTAGGCTGGTGAGTTTTTGTGTAATAACCAAGTGGGGAATGGTGTCGAAAGCCTTGGCAAGGTCAAGGTAGGCTGTGTGGACCACCTTTCCCTTGTCTATGGCCTTGGTGACTGTCTCGAAGAAGTCAACCAGGTTTAGTAGGCATGATCTGCCCTTAATAAAGCCAAACTGGGTCGGGTCAAGTGTTTGGAGGTTCCCAATGTCTTTGTTAATGAGTTCCATGATGATGCGCTCCATAGCCTTGCAGACCAGGCTAGTCAAGCTTGTGGGGTGATAGTTACGAGTGTCAGTTGTGGCCCCTCCTTTGTGGAGGGGAATAACCATTGCTGTGTGCCATTCTACGGGAACTTTACCTGTGGAGAGGCTGAGGTTGAACAGCGTGTTTAGGTGAGGGGTTAGTTCGTTCTGTAGTTCGTGCAAGACGCAGCCTGGGACACCATCTGGTCCCATTGACGCTGTGTTTTTTGGCTTTTGAAAGGGCTGTTTCCACCTGTGCATCTGTGATTTTTGGGACACTACACTTTTATGGTATTGTTGTGGGTCTTTTTGGAGGTGAGAGGGGGTGAAGTTTGCACTGAATCTATCTGCCAGGATGTTGGCAATATCAGTAGGTTCAGTATATTTTGTGCTATTTTGCACTAGTTCAGTGCATTTCTGCGAGTTGCCACTTAGATTCTTAACATAGCTAAAGAAGGCTTTGTGGTTATTTTTTGAATCCTTGGCTATTTTTCTTTTGAAGTTAGCCTTGGATGATTTCATGAGGGACCTTAGTTTCTTACTGATACTGATCAGGGATGTCTTTCCTTCTTGGGATTTGCTTTTTTTCTGAACTAGTTTCCTCCTTCTATTGTATAGCCTGTTTATTGCAGGGGTCCACCAAACTGGTTTCCTTCATTTTGAGGAGTGAGTCTTGGTTTTGCTAGGGATGGCATGATCCATGCATCCTTGTAGGTGCTCATAGAGTGCATTTGTAAAGATTTCTGCATCTTGGGCAACGTTATCTTTTAGCGTGGGGGCTGTGAAACTTACCATCTCTGTCTTAAGTAAGGTGAAGTTTGCTTTAGAAAAGTTTTTTACTGTGGTTTCCTTAGTTGGGGGTGGTGGTGGGGTGTGGACATCCAGAGTGATTAGTTTATGGTCTGATCTAACCAGTGACAGGTTGACCTCCAGTGTGGAACACCTGTCGCCCATGTTGGTGATGACCAGGTCCAATATGTTTTCACCTCTGGTAGGAGAGTTTACCAGATGATCCAAGGCGTTTGAGTTGATGAATTCCAGGAAGCGCTGGGCCTGGGAATTTGTACTCGAGTAGTTTTCCCAGTGAATGGTAGGGTAATTGAAATTGCCCAATATCCGGGTTTTCGGTAGGACCGTCATGTTTTCCAGTGTCTCCAGAAAGGTGGAGTGGTGGTCCTGGGTCATGGAGAGTGATCTGTAGCAGTCCACAATTTGCATTGCAGATTTGCCCGATGTTAGTTGCACATGGATGATCTCAGGTATCATGCTGCACCACTAACCTGGAGGTGTAGGTATCTTTCATGAGTATGGATACACCCCCTCCTTTTGTGTTTCAGTCTGTGTTCTGTGGTTGAAACGTGTGGTATGAGTTGTAGCCTGGGTAGTGCTGGGGTGCTCTCTGGAGCCTTGAACCAGGTTTCAGTTGCTGCACAGATGTCAATGTTCTCCATATTGAGGAGTGCTTTGAGCGCGTGCATTTTGAGATTTAAACTCCTGGTGTTGAGTAGCATAACCCTCAGTTTTTTGTTATTTGTGCTCTTTACGGAGGTGGGTTTGACTTTTGAGCCTTGCCTAAAAAAGGCACTATGGGGGCAGCAAGTTTATTATCAAGATCACCCCATCTAAGGCCAACAATACACACACCTCCATAACTTTAAAAACAAAAACATGTTCATTCCCATAATCCAAAAAATGTTTTGCTAGAGCATTAGTCTGAATTGACCTATGCATGTCAGGCTTATGCTGTATTATATGCTCCTTCAATCTTCTATGGGATTTACCTACATAGAAAGCTTAGCATTTCTTGCAAGTTGCGATAGAAGTCCTGGCATTAATGCAAATGCAAGCATAAAACCAATTCTTAAGTGTAAACAAATGCATTTTAAATGAAATATTATTGTTCTGTTATACATGATGAAGTGTATGTTATATATATATATATATATATATATATATATATATATATATATATATATATATATATATATATATATATACTATTTTTACATTTTTCCTTAAGAAATTAAGTTTTAAGGGATATTTGCAAATGCCTTTGTACATATAGTTTAAAATGAAAGCTTCAAAGCCCATCTTATGTCACTATGTGTACTAGTGCTTAATGTATGGCTTGTTTGAAAACAAATCAATCAATTTTACAATGCCAGGCAGGCTGATGGTTTTAAACAGATAATTATAAGAGATGATTAACCTAGCCTATACAACAATATCTCAGGTCAGTCAAAAAAGCTAAAATTTTCTTCAGTCCTATACCACCAGCACTTGATATATTCAATTCAAATATCACAAATTATGTCATGCCTTATTGCTTTAACTTATCCTAAAATGGAATTAATTTAAAGTGATTGCCATGGATGTTTTCAACTGAAAAGACAAAAAAGTGTAAACTTATACTTTTCCCTCAGAATGCGTCTCTCCCATATCTTTGAAGTTAAGGAAAAGGGGACATACTATGTACTTAGGCAATCTAATCCCAGATCACTACTTGGAAAAATCAGTTCCAATTTGTATCAGCCTGAAAGTAAAAAGACTGCTGAAAAAAATGTCTTAGAAAAGATTTTTTTTTCAAAAAAGTACATCTCCCAGGTCAAAATTATTCTAAAATATGTCATTGGAAAATGTGTATCAGAGTATGCTATATTTCCACCATTTAAATGTGATAGAATCTCATAAAGATTTACATTTCAGGGTACGAATCCTTTGTCTTCATGTCTCTTAACCATATTTCACATGCAGTTGCATAGATTTCAACAATTACTTACACAGATGTATTTGTGCACTTTTGGAAGATTGTACTTTCACATTTTCTTACTATTTTATTGCATTTTCTCAAAAAAAAAATCTCTTTGTTTAAAGTATCAGAGGTGAAAAAAGATCTAAACACTGCAAAGTTCAGCTTCAAAAAATCTTGTATGTGTTAGGTATTTATAAGTGCTATCTCTACCTTTTATTTGAGTTTCCAAACTCTGTCACATCAGAAAGTGTCACATAGCAGGACACAATTTGACTGCAAACTTTACAATCCAATAGTTTTTAAAAGTCATGCAAGCAAGGACTCCAGAATTCGGTTTGATACATAAGGTATATTGTAATCTTCAAGACCTTTACACCAAAATTGTTTTCTGCATTCTTTGATACATCTTGCAAAAAGTGTCCAAAATGCATAGCTGCTTCTCTTTCACCACAGTAAAGTTTTCTCATATAATGATCTTAACTTGTTGTCGCCATCAGATATTTTTTCATATTCATAGAACTTACTGCTTAGGGTAGCACAATGTTTCCTTTACTTTCTGTATTAGTACAATTCTACATCACTACTGTTGTGCATTCACTATAATGCAGTCTTATTGTTACATAATAGTGCATGTTTGCAACATTCAGGTTGCTGAAATATGTTACCTGTGTTGCATTGTACCCACCACACTATCTGACACATATTATTTGCAGTTGTGTAGATGAGAGGTACAGTACATGATATAATGCTTGTTATTCAGTATAATAACTGTTTAAACTACAGTACAAACTATAAAAATATCCAAGAAAATTATACAACATAATACTGCAGGACTGCAGATGCCTTCTCCGGTTATCTATTCATGATTTAATGTCCAAATTGTGTGAATGTAAATCACTCATGTTTACTGCTATATACTTACTGTTTTATGAACATGTATATCTTACATAAACATAAAACTTCACACTAATGAAAGGAGAGCATTATTTTACCCCTTTACACCTTGTGCCATATTACATCAAGCCTAGCCAATCAGTTTATCTTTATTGTCCTGAGTTATTACTACCGAGGTTATTACTAGCCCCTAACATGAAGATCCAATAACATTCAATGTATATTAGTTTTGTTTCTTCATCATGCACTCATGGACTACAATTTTTAAATTAAAATGATGCTTGTTATTGTCTGGCTTTCTCATACTCTCTGCCTTCTGTAAATACATTTTCTATAGTGTAAGTCTAGAACCACTGACTAGCTCGGTGATAGTACTCATCAAAGACTGAGCTCTTTGCTCTTCATAAAATGCACCACATGCATACCCGTATTATAAACTTAGGTGCTGATGTTGCAAGTATAGAAATCCTGAATTTCAAAAGTAGTGTCTTTCCTCAGCTTCAGTGGTCTATCTAGTTTTAATATTTCCTTGAAATGAGCACAAATGTCACACATATGGCTAGTCATAGAAATATGTTCTGGTTTAACTCTTTCAGTATAGAAATTATGCATTAATGTATTTTAAACATTATTATTATACTTTCTTGCAAGCACTGTGGTGTGCTGATTCTATAAGCATTGTGTTACTGAAATAGGATAGTTTAAAGGTGAAAACTATGTTCATTGTTTTGGGAAAGAGTGCAGTCTGTTGCCTTGTGGAATGCCCCTCTATTTATTATCCAGTTATGTCCATCTTTTTTGAAGATGGGAGGTGTTTCTTACACAGTACTTTATAGATTCTTGGGCAGGAGTTTTTTTACCAAGTGTTATATAAACCATGACTTCTGACAAGTAGTAGAGATCCTAAATACACGTGATTCTTATAGACATATGCTTTGAGGTTTCTCTCTTATATTCTAACAATTAAAAATTGTTAAAAAATGTAACCGGTATTTATCAGTCAATATAGAGAACAGCATGCTAGTTTCTAAGTATTCAAGTATTGAATAAAATGGTTCACATCTGCCCTTTACACTTCTAGATTATTAATGTGTCAGTGACAAACTGCCAAAATTAATTCTGGTTTGTGACAAGCATGCTTAAATGCTTGAGTCTTCTGTAAACTTTTAAGTGTAATAAAGAAAAATAAATAATGTGCACAGTACTGCAGTTTATCTTTTTGATCTCATGACAATGCACTGTCTTTGTAAAACAAGCTATGCAGATTATTTTTTAATTATGACCATGCAATTGCAATTTCTCTTACCTATACATAGCACCTACCTTCCCATCTATAGAAGATACCCTCTTTTTGCCTATACATACTTCTGATGTCTGTCTGAGATCAAGTTAAAGAATTAATGGTTATAATACAGAGGATTATGATTGAGTCCCTGATCATAACCAAGCTGTTATACAAACAGGAAATGGATTCCAACAAATTTAAGTTAAGAGTGTGGAATTTGGAGGGCTGCGTCATTTACATTTGAGGAACTGAAAACATGTTGTTTACAAACAGAAGCACTCTACATTCCTTGGCATTTAGCTTAAGACCATTTTTGTACACCAAGCTCTTGCAAAAGTATTTATCTGCAGGACTGACTATTTGTTTGTTTGTTTGTTTCTATTCGTCCAAATCCCCTTCAATAAGAAATACCCCACTGAAATAACATATGATCTTTTATTCCATCTTCGTTCCTCCATTCAGACTCTCTACCCAACTGTTTTTAAATTAACTAACTACCACCACTGCTAATCTCAGTCTGATAATGTTAGCCGACTGCATAAGTTTTGATAATTGATAGTCTACTTTGTTGCAACTTATATTATTAAAACATTGATAGGCTACTTTCACTATGCAACCCTTTAACTGTTTTACTGTTTACAGTTATTGTCTGTTACTGTATTAATGCCAACAGCCACCCGTGTTGTATGTCATTACCTCTACTTTGTGTTTACATTCACTCATGTACAAACTGTGAGGCTTTTCTCCCCGGGCATTCGCTGAAAAAGGACCTGCATCCAGTCGGAATTTCCCAGTAAACAAATGTAAATAAATAAATTTATTGAACAACATTTTAACCATAACTTTATGGAAACATTCTTAATCAAAAATCAATTGATCTCGCATGGCATTTATCACAATATTAACATAATGGCCATATAAGAATTTAACAGGGCAGCAGATCCCTCGCAACCTTCCCAAAATTAAGCAGCATCGCCTCAACCGCTCACTTACCCTTACTTATCAGAAACAGCAAGCTACCTCGCACTTCCACCGCCAACCAATCTCCTTTCCAATCCAACCCACCACCAGAGAGGGAACAGAAGCGGGCAAGCTTTCCCCTCTTCTCTGCCCCACCCAATCCACATATGAAATAATCCAATCTCCTTTAGGAAATAAAAAGGGAGGGAAGGGTGGGTTGCAAGTTTACCAAATTATCCATATAAGGTGTTTCTTTGGGTCTGGAGTTACTGTTATACAGGTGCATGGGTTTTCTCTTTCTGCAGCCTGTAGTGTAATGCCTCCATTTGCTTGATTTTGTGATACAGCGTTACTTCCAGCAGCATTGCTAATATGTTGTATGGTGTGAAATTCTGCCATTAAACTTGGTGACAGGGTGCCTCATTAATATAACTGTGATAACATCATCATCCTCACGCCTTCTGCTGCTGCTGTCTTTCAGATTTATTGGTATAGTGAAACTATTTGTTTCTGCTGCTGTCCGGCAAAGAACTAATGGAATATATAGAACCACTCGTATGGTGGGGTACACTACCGTATGCTGTGTAATGTATTGTGTCATATGGTGGGGTACACTACCGTATGCTGTGTAATGTATTGTGTCATAAGGTGGGGTACACTACCATATGCTGTGTAATGTATTGTTTTTCTAAAACAATATGCCAAAGTACTATACTGAAGTCTTTGATCCACTCATCAGCCAAACAACACAACAATGAAAGCATGCCTGCTATCATCACAAAAAAAGTCAAAGATATGAGTACAAAAGCATGTATATTGACACAACACACACACACACACACATATATATATATGTATATATATATATATATATATATATATATATATATATATATATATATATATATATATATAAGTATGCACACACACACACACACACACACATATATATATATATATATATATATATATATATATATATATATATATATATATATACATACACAGACACTCTGCAAGCCCAAATTCTGCCAGTTCAAGTTGTGTTGTAATAGCCCGTACAGCATCAAGTTCATAATAGCATTGCAAGCATTATCATTACATTGTCATTGTAAACCTTTGCTAATAGACTTTTATCCTTCTGCTACCACTTTTCTGTATTTAGACAGCTATTTTCCATTAATGACTGACAATTAGAAATCTCTCAGTATAACAGCATGCATCCTAACACAACAAAACTTTGGTGAAAATGCAGTAACTCAAACTTCAATCACTTCTAAGTATGTACGTGCATCCTGCATATCAATAAATGCCTCCAATAATAATTTTCAAAATCCCTTTCACATTGCAATTACTCCTCACAAAATCTCAGTGCTGAATTCCCATTTATAACTGATTTTCATGTCATCAATAAATACATGAATCACTTGATCTCAATGTCAGATCTGTAAAGTACACATAATTCCTAGTAAACTCTAAAATCAGTATCAATTGCTTTCAACTAATTTCTCTTGGTTTTATTTTGTATTCTTCCTTGAATAAGTTTGCAATTTCCTAAAGCATTTCCATCTATCTAGAGTGATTACATGTTAACATGGTGCTCTTCAGCTTATTCTCGCAAATTCATGGAAATTTACACCTGTATGCAAATTAGGCTTATTTAGACTTATCTCCATGAATCACAGTAATACATGAGCGTGTAAGTCACCAATCCACATATGTACACCAAGTGCTCTTAGTTGTGAATATACTTGCTGCAGAAGTAGAATCTGCAGCAGTCCACAGCACACTCAACTGTCCACGAGTGTGTCAATAACCCTAGCAATTCTCGCATATCCCTATGACTAGAAAAAGGAAAATGGAGTCAGGTCTCATTGAGTCAGCTTGTTCATGAAGAGTGATCAATGTCCATCCTGCATGTTGTAACATTCCTTACTAACTCAACAAGTTCCTAATGACATACATGTAGCATAGCTTTATATAACAAAGCAAAAAAGTCATATAAATGGAAATGATTTACACTGATGCAAGAATGAAAAAGTCATCATTAAGCAAAGGATTCATGCATGGCCACCTGGTTTACTATTATAGGTTCATAGGTAAGTACTAAGGTACCTGCTGTTGTTGTCCAGTTTAAGCCTAACCAATTTCCCTTTCTGTGCTCAAATTAAACTATCTCATTTGGTGTTAGATTGACCCTATTAAGAATAACTAGGATCATACCACAGATAATTTGAGGGGGCTCATACATGGGATGAAGTATTTAGGTGTTATCTCTGTTCATTAATAGTACAGGGGGCAGTCCTTCAGGCAAATGAAGCTCAAAAGTTCATTCTTCATCCACCTGTATGTTACTCCTTTTCTTATTCTTGTGACACACACCAGCAACTACCAACATACTTATGCAAACATTAATGGATAGCAAAAGGTAAAACAGGTGAAACTGTCTAGCAATTTCTTACACA
This sequence comes from Protopterus annectens, assembly GCF_019279795.1. Lineage (NCBI taxonomy): Eukaryota > Metazoa > Chordata > Ceratodontiformes > Protopteridae > Protopterus > Protopterus annectens. The sequence goes on from NC_056726.1 coordinate 491,174,385, forward strand.
CATCAAATTAAAATAAAGCAAGTACACTGGATAGGAAGAGGAAGAGGATCATTGAATCATAGGAGGTTACTAGGCCAAATAGCCCTGGGGCTGTTACAACCCTAGCCAAGCCACTGTCAATGGGGGACAAAGGTGGAACTCCTGAGACAGATCTGTGGTTTCCCATCCACTCATCAAGGTTGTGCTTGAAGAGGGTTAGCAAGGTACTCTCTTTGACATGTATGGGAAGTCTATTCCAGATATGGGGCAGCCTCTGGAAGACAAACCTGTCTCTCCAGCAGGTTTTGCTGATGTCGCATATTAGATTTAGCCCTATTGAGCGAGTAATGCACAAGACGTTAGCCTTATGGATATGGAGTATCTCTAGTAGGGCAGGGTCTGATATTGCCTTGTAGGCGAGACACAGATCACCTCTGAGCAATCTCTTTGTTACCAAGTAAAGTGAGAATGATTTGAGCCTGTCCACATAGGACAGGTGTTGGAGGCCATGGATTCTCTTTGTGAGGTATTTCTGTGCCTTTCCAGTTGGTGCAGCTGTTTGGAGAGGTACATAGTAAATTATAGGTTTAATGAGGGAGGAGTACAGAGAGGTAACAACCTCCTTTTTTCTGGATGCAATACCGTTACTTATGAGATGAACCAAGTAAAAGGCTTTTCTGACCACTGCCGCCACATGATGGTCGAATGTGAGATTGTTGTCAACTTGAGTACCCAGGTCTCTCACCACGGGTTGTGTGCTTAGGGTTTGCAGTTGATGTGGTAATCAGTAGGGTCCGTGTTTTTGCTGAATGGTATGATAATACATTTTTTGCGTTTAACTTAAGGCCATGACTTTGGCACCAGTTATTTGTAGCTGTGAGACCCTCTTGCAGTATGTTAACATCATTTGGGGAATCAATGACAGCACCCATCTTACAGTCATCCGCAAACTTGGTCAGCCACAGGCCCTTTGTTTTTGCCTGGACCTCTGAGAAGTAGATGCCAAACAGTAGGGGTCCCAGGACAGACCCCTGGGGAACACCACTAGTGACAGCTCTGCTGTCGGAGGTGGTGGCACCTATTTTGACCTTGTGGGTCCTATCTGTGAGCCAGTTGGCCACATATCTGACAAGATAGGGATTAATACCAAATTGTGTTAGCTTTAAGATGATGCCTGAGTGGGAATTGTGTCAAAGGCCTTGGCCTGGTGACCTTAAGTTGTATGCACTGACTTTCCATCATCCAGGGCCTTGGTGACAGCCTCAAAGAAGTTAATTAAGTTCAGTAGGCAAAATTTGCCCCCGACGAATCCAAATTGCGTGGGGTTGAGTGTTTGAGGATTGCCTATGTCCTTGTTTATGAGATCAATAATAATACACTCCATGGCTTTACAGATCAGACTTGTCAAGCTAGTGGGGCGATAGTTTCCTAGGTCAGTAGTGGCACCACCTTTGTGCAAATGGATGACAATAGCTGTTCTCCAGGAATGAAGCCTGTAATTAGGCTGTGGTCCAATAGGATGCACAATGGCAAAGCTATTTCTTGCTGGAGATGGTGCAGAATACAGCCTGGGATATTATCTGGTTCCATGGAAGCTGTGTTCTTTGCCTTGGGTAGGGCCTTTAACCCTTGATCTACAGGGATGTGAGGTGTGGGACACGTATCGGGGATAAACAAAAAAAGGAAGAAAATTGCCAAAAATAGTCACCAATAACCTACAAATAGGTAATAGGAGAGAGAAGACCACTATGCCTTGCAGTAATTGATAAAAAACCTCTTCAGGTTGATTTTATTATAGCAAAAACAGTGTGCACATTAAAGCTCACTATTACAATGCATTTTCATTTTAAATAAATAAGTATTGGGGATGTCAGCTGGGCCTTTGGGGGGCAATAAGGGGGTGAAGTTTGCGCTGAACCTATCAGCTAGTAGGTTGGCTAAGTCAGCAGGATCAGTGTAAGTGGTACTATTAAGTACTAATTTGGAACAAACGTCTGCTTTGCCATGGAGGTTCCTGTTGTAACTGAAGAAGGACTTGTGGTTTCTCTTTGTTGTATTAGAAGAATTTAAGAAAACTACTGGAAGTGACAGTAAATAGCTTAGTTAGCTAAGAAATTAAAACTGTAACACATACTACCTTGCTCATATGCTGCAGTGGGTGCATTACAATTAAATGATAAAACAGTAGAACACACATTCAAACCAGGTGATCTCTGGATGTATTCTCTTCTAAAAGATGCCACTTAAATCTTATTTGGTACATCAGTGGGCAGCCACAGTGATGCAGTGGTTAGCATTGCCACCTCACAGCAAGAGGTTTTCTGGTTCGATCCTCGGCTGGGGTGCCTTCTGTGCGGAGTCTGTATGTCCTCCATGTGGTTGCGTGGGTTTCCTCTGGGTGCTCCGGTTTCCTCCCACATCCCAAAGACATGCTGCAGGTGGATTGGGCACTCTAAATTGGCCCTAGGTGTGTGTGTGCATGTGTGTGCCTTCTGTGGAATGTTGGGCGCCGGGCTGGCAACTTGATACCATAAAACTCCATTGTCAATCATGAGTGGACAAGGTGATCTGCTGTGGCGATGCCTAACCGGGAAAAGCCGAAAGAAGAAGATGTCTGGTGTCTGATAAACAGAAGAAGAATGGATATGATTACAGTTGAGCCACTGACTTTGTCTCTCAGGGTTACAGAAATTACACACACAAAGAACTTTTTTTATGTTTCATTTTATGGTAAGGTCACTATTAAAGTACAAGGAAAATGTCCGGTACTTAGTTTTTAAAAACTGAGAACTACCTTATGGTATTCCATATATAAACTCATTTGCAAGTACAACATGTTGCTGTTAAAGGATAAAAATGTTGATAGATGTGCAAAATGAGTTTTCACTTCCAGAAAGGAAGAAGATACACACTGGTGCCAGCATATAAATAACTGCCACTTCATTCCCTCTGCATTAATGTATTTCTCATCAGGTAAGATATCCTCCGTCAGCCTAACTAGAGCAAACAATCTCAGAAAGATTGTACAGTCGATTTACTGTTACAGACGTATATGCTGATAAACTCCATTTAGAGAATGGACAACCTGTACATCGCCACTTTGATTCAAGAATGAACATTTTCCAGCTCTTTTGCTGTTTAGCAAGTGTAAAATTAAAATAAAACATTAAAAAAAAGAGAAAGAAAAGTGTGTGAGCATATGTATTCATGAAAGTGAGAGATCAATCGAGCCATTATTTTAGACTCAATAAGCAGTGTATTTGCTGTTTAGCCAATGATAAATTAAAACATATGGATAGTTAAAAATAGAAAAGTGTGTGCGCGCATGCATGTATGAGTCTGTTTATGTTTCTGTCTGGATGAGTGAGTGTATGGGTCTTGCATGCATGAAAGTGGAAGTGTGTGTGTGTGTGTGTGTGTGTGTGTGTGTGTGTGTGTGTGTGTGTGTGTGTGTGTGTGTGTGTGTGTGTGTGTGTGTGTGTGTGTGTGTGTGTGTGTGTGTGTGTGTGGGTGTGTATGGGTGTGTATGGGTGTGTGTGTATGGGTGTATGAGAGAGAGAGAGAAATTGATCAAACAGTGGATGCAACTCATTTAATTAAGAGGTGTGCATACCTCTCAAACTCTTGATATCCATATAAAGCCTAAAATAATGGGGGACAAAGGCTGAAAAATAGGGAAAGATTTTAAAATTAGAAACCTGTTATAATGACAGGATTTATGTTAACATGCCTTTTTGCAGGATGTGAAGTCCATACCCTCGCCTCAGGGATACCACTGGTTTTGACTCAAATTTTAGTATTGCCTCCCTTAATCCTCCTAAAACTGGTGACTTTTGGAGAAAATGTGGTTAATTACATGTAATAAATAATGACATTAGAGTTTTAGACTTTTTTATTTCAGAATAAGTATATTAATTCACATTCTCCTATTATGTCAATGTCTCAAGTTAACAGTATTAATCCCCTAATATTGGGTGATTTCAATTACCCAAACATTAACTGGGAGAACTACTCAAGTACTAACTCCCTTGCCCAACATTTCCTAGAATTTATGAACTCAAACACCCTGGATCAACTGATCAACACTCCCACCAGAGGTAATAACATATTGGACCTGGTCACCACCAACATGGGCGACCGGTGTTCCACATCGGAGGTCAGCCCCTCGCTGGTTAGATCTGACCATAAACAAATCACTTTGGATATCCACATTCCGCCCCCACCACTGGATTAAGAAACCACCATGAAAAACTTTTCAAAAGCAAACTTCACGTTACTTAAGACCGATTTGGAAAGTTTCAAAGCCCCCATGCTAAAGAATAACACTGCTCAAGCTGCAAAATCCTTTACTAATGCATTCTATGGGCACCTACAAGAATGCATGGATCGTGCTATCTCAAGCAAATCCAAGACTCACTCCTCCAAGAAAAGGAAACTAGTCTGGTGGACCCCTGCCATAAACAAGCTATACAATAGAAGGAGGAAACTAGTACAGAAAAGACTAAAATCCCAAGAAGAGAAGACATCCCTGATCAGTATCAGCAAGAAACTACGATCCCTCATAAAAATCATCCAAGGCAAGCTTCGAAAGAAAAATTGCCAAGGACTCCAACGATAACCACAAGGCATTCTTTAGCTATGTCAAGAATCTAAGTGGCAATGCTCAGATCTGCTCAGAGTTTGTGCAGAATGGCACAAAATACAATGAACCGACCATTATTGCCAACATCCTGGCAGACATGTTCATTGCAAACTTCAACCCCCATCTCACCCCCTAAAGGGCCCATAACCATACCAGTAGAATGTAGAGCCCCTGAAATCACAGACACTCAGGTTAAAACAGCCCTCTCCAAAGCCAAAAACACAGCATCAATGGGACCAAATGGTGTCCCAGGCTGAATCCTACACGAGCTCAAAGATTAACTAACCCCTCACCTAAACACACTGTTCAAACTCAGCCTCTCCACAGGCTACATACCCATAGAGTGGCGCACAGCAACGGTTATTCTGCTCCACAAAGGTGGAGCCACAACACACCATGGGAACTATTGCCCTATAAGCCTGACTAGCTTGGTCTGCAAGGCTATGGAGCACATCATCATGGAATTCATTAACAGAGACATTAGGAACCTCCAAAAACTGGACCCTACCCAGTTCGGCTTTGTTAAGGGCAGATCATGCCTCCTAAACCTGTTGGACTTCTTTGAGACAGTTACAAAGGCTATAGGCGAGGGAAAGGTGGTACACACAGCCTACCTAGACCTCGTAAAGGCCTTAGACACCATTCCCCATTCTGGTATTATAGACAAGCTCACCAACCTGAACATAAACCCCTACTTCACAAGATGGGTTGCCAGATGGCTCACAGACAGAACCCACATGGTGAGAGTTGTGGGAGCTAGGTCCAACTCTAAACCAGTTGCAAGTGGCATTCCCCAGGGCTCAGTCCTTTGACCCGTCCTGTTCGGCATATACTTCCCAGAGGTACAGGCAAGCACAGGAGGACTATGGCTGACCAAATTCACAGATGACTGCAAACTAGGGGCTATAACTGACTCTCTGGCTGACACAGACATCCTCCAAAAGGGTCTCACTGAGACGGATACCTGGTGTCAAAATCATGGCCTCAAGCTAAATGCCAAAAAGTGCATGGTCATCCCATTTGGAAAAAACAAAGTACCCATAAGTTACCACATAGGTTGTAGTCCCCTAAATACAGAAGACATAATAAGGGATCTTGGGACCCAAGTAGATTGTAATCTCTCCTTTGACAATCACATTGTCAAAGTGGTTAGAAAATCCTTCTATGTGGCCCACCTAATCACAAAAAGGTTTGCATCCAGATCAAAAGAGGTCATTGTGCCCCTCTACTCATCACTCATCAGACCTATCATAGAGTACAATGCCCCATTTGGGATGTACCTTACAATACACCTGCAACAGCTGGGAAGACCACAGAAGTACCTCACCAAGAGGATCACTGGCCTCAAACAGATGCCCTATGCAGCTCGACTGAAGAAACTCCAGCTGTAATTGGTTGCATACTGCCTACTCAGAGGTGATCTCTGCTTGACATACAAGGCCATGTCCATCCCAGAATTGATGGACATGCTCCACCTAAAGAAAACCATATCCCCTCAAGCCACACACTCTAGAGATCTAAGCCTCACCACAACAATAAATAGGACGTGCTGGGGGGACAGATTCCTGTCCCAGAGACTTCCCATGCTTTGGAACAAGATTCCAGCCTACACTAGGCAGAGAAACCTTGACGAGTGGATGGGAAACAGAAAGTTTACCCCGGGGATCACTTCAGTGACTCTGCAGGACAGAGGCACAGGGAACTAATCTAAGGGGGCAGCGAAAGCCAACAAATTCTGGCTAGGCTTATAAATGCCTCTGGGCAGCTAGTCTAGTACCTACCTATGAACCTATGAACCTGTATTTTAAAAGTATTCTTGATTACTTCTGGATTTGTTCCTGATTCTTTTGAAATTTGTCCCTGATTAGGAGAGAGCTATTATAAAGTCTGAAACTCAAATGTTTCTCATTATTCAGTGACTTCAACCCCCACAATGATTTGCTAGTATATACAACAGCAAGTTTGAAACAGTAGATGGAAGAAGTATTTTAAATCAAAAATATATACTTAGTAATTTAAATAAAAAAACAAAAGCAGACAAATACAAAACAATTTAACACATAGCCCATTCTCCAAGAGTAATAATGCCCTCCAGGATGTATTATTGTGTAAATAATGAAGTTCCGGAGGTGTAGAGGCTGTCCCCCTGCAGCAACAGGCCTCCGAACACACGTGGGCAGGTGCTATTTATGCAATAACAAACACCCTGCTGGGCATTATTGCTTGCATAACAGTGTGGAATATTATTTACTTTCCATGCACAATTAGGGTCTCTGTGCCACAATGGATAGCTCTTTCGATGTTTAATAAATTGTTACAGCAGTGGATGAAAAGGCAAAAAATAAGATTTATTTATTTAGTTATTTGTTGCATTTGTTAACTGGGTGATGTCTGACTGGGCTAAGAGCTCATTTTTAGTGGAGACTCAGGGAGAAAAGCTCCACAAGTTACAAAATAAGCATACAGAAAATGTAACTGATATATTACAGAAAATACAGAATAGAATTAGGAACTTTGAACAGTGACTTGAAACTAAGTAGGCTAAAAGCAGTACGGGAAAAAAAAGTAAACAATATTGTCACTACAACTTAATTGCAATCACAAAAGAAAAAATAAATAAAATAAAAAGATAATATGTGTGTGTAGGGGAGGGCACACACATGTGTCTGCATTTGTATGTAGCATGTGTAGTGTGTGGTGTCAGTTTGTCTATGTTTACAGCATAGAGACACTCTAAAAGGGAACAGAAATGTCCTAAGAAGCATTTAAGTACTGCAATGTGACTGGTAAGATGGGCATTTATTTAAGGATATAATGAAATTAATCAGCTTAACAGAACAATTTTGCTTGTAAGACTTTTCAAAATTGTCAGTTTCTAGTTATTGAAAATAGACATAATCCATTTATAGATATGACTAGATGAATTAAAGAAAAAAAGCAGGACATATCAGACAAGATTTTTAGAATAAATAAAATATAATATCCAAATGAGGATATTTCATATGATGCAACATAACCTCTCTAAACCATTGCTAATAATTTGGTTAAAATGTTGCCTGTAAAAAAGGATAACACCCATAGGTTCATAGAATTTTTTTCTAGGCTAACTACCTAAGAGTCTTACCACCCTAGGCATTATAACTTGATTTTACCTAATATATGACCCCTATGGGCAAAAGTATGGCATGGATTTGTGCTTGTGTATTAAGTGTCTTACTGATTGCCTCTGTCCATAAGAGACATAGGCACTACCGCAGGTGTGAATTTGTGATTCCCCGTCCATTGATCCCAACTGCTCTTGAAGCGGACCAGAGAAAGGCTCTGCTTAATGTGAATAGGAAGCCTGTTCCAAAGAAGGGACAATCTCTGAGACACATATCTGTCTCTCCAGCATGTTTTGTTTGAGTCACTGACGAAGTTTAGAGCCCTAGATAGGGTGACACTCATGCTATTTGACTTGTGGATGCACAGCAGCTCCATGGGGCTGGATTTGTGAGTGCCTTGTAGTTGGTAGGAGGCAGAATAAAGGGCTTTCAGTCTATCCACATAGGACATGGTGTTTTTACCCTGTATTTTCTCTGTGAAAAACTTCTTAGGTCTCTACAGCTGCTGTAAGTGCCTAGTCAAGTACATGTCAAGTGGCGCACTGTACTCAAATATTAGTCTAATGAGGGACACATACACTTCTGAAACCAATCAGTTGTCTGATCTAGCCTCTCCTGAAGATATCTACATTGTTGAGGGATTTAGTGATTGCACCCAGCTTACAGTTGTCTGCAAACTTTTCATCCAGAGGCTTTCCACTTTCACATTAGTCTTGAATTCACAGAAGTATATTCCGAAGAACAGTGGTCCCAGCACTAGGCTGTGTGGCACACCACTACTAACTGGCCTCTTGCTGGATCTGGATTCACCAAATGTAACTTCCACTTTTCCTTGCACTCTCTTTAAAGTTCATTAACTACTCACTTCGACTCCACCTGTCTTAACTCTTCGCATTTTACGTATTTATAAACCTCTGCAATTACTGTTATCTTCTGTTTGTAATTTGTTTTCTTATGGGGCTTTTCCCCTGGGCGTCCACTGAAAATGTACTATCGCTCAGTCGGTCATGCCCAGTTAACAAATGTCAAAATAAAATAAAATAAATAAATAATAAATGCATCCAATCTGTGAGCCAATTGGCTATCAGTCTGACAACTTAGGGTCATAGGATCATAGGAAGTTACTAGGATATTGGCCCTGAGGCCCTTACAAGCCTAGCCAAGAATTTAGCCAATGTTCCAACAAGTTAGCACCCTATGCCACTGTCCAGCAGGGACACAGATGGAATCCCAGGGATGTATTTTTTGTTCCCAATCCAGTTATCCAGGTTGTGCTTAAAAAGGGTTAATGAGGTACTCTGCTTTATGTGGAGATGGGGTCGATTCCACAAAAGGGGGAGTCTCTGGGACACAAATCTGTCCTGCCAACAAGTCCTATTGATGTGACAGACCAGGATGAGGTCACGCGTGTGGGTTAATCGAGTGGAGCTTTACTTGCGGATATGCAGTAGTCTCATCAGGGTGGGGTCTGAGATTGCTTTGTATGCCAGACAGAGGTCAGCTCTGAGGAGTCTGTAGGAGACTGAGTAGAAGGACAGGGCTGTTAGCCAATCTCTATAGGGTAGATGTTTGAGGCCCTGGATTCTCTGGCTGAGGAACCTCTGTGATCTCTCCAGCTGCTGCATGTGCTTGGTAAGGTACATGCCGAAAGGGGCATTGTACTCAATAATGGGTCTTATAAGGGAAAAATACAGGGATGTTATGACCACCTTGTCCCTGGATGAGATATCCTGACTAATGATGTGGGCCATGTAGAAAGTTTTATGTACAGCAGAGGCAATATGGTGGTCAAAAGTCAGTTTGCTATCAACCAGGGTGCCCAAGTCCCTCATGACTGATTGCATGCTTAGGACCTTATTATCAATGTGATAATTTGTGGGGACGTCTCTCTCCCCAAAAGGGATGATGATGCATTTTTTGGCATTCAGTTTGATGACATGTTTCTGGCACCAGTCATTTGTTTGGATGAGACCCTCTTGGAGGATGTTTATATCACTAGGAGAATTGATGACAGCACCCAGCATGCAGTCATCTACAAACTTGGTCAGCCATAGCCCACTAGATTTGGCCTGCACCCCTCTGAGAAGTATATTCCAAACAGCAGAGGCACTTAGGGATTTATGCCCAATTGTGTGAGTTTATTTATAATACCTGAGTGGGGAATTGTGTTAAATACCTTGGCCAGGTCAAGGTAGGCAGTAAGTACTGTTTTACCCTCATCCATGGCCTTAGTAACTTTCTCAAAAAAATCAAACAGATTCAGTAAGCATGACCTGCCGTTGGCAAAGCCAAACTGGGATGGGTCCAGAGTTTGGAGGTTTCCTATACCATTTTTATCAAGTTCATGATTATTCTTTCCATGATTTTTAATGGTTCTTTAATTTCCCGAGGATGTAGATGGTGCCCCCCTTTATGCAGAGAGATGGCTGTTGCTGTCCTCCACTCTATCAGAACAAAGCCAATCCAGAGGCTATGGTTAAATAAAGATCCTAACGGGCCTGATAACTCCTGATTTAAGATATTTAAGAAGCAACCTGGTATATTGTCAGGCCCCATTGAAACCATGTTTTTAGCTTTAGAGAGTACAGTGGAAAGCTGTTCTTTGGTGATAATTGGCAGTGCAGTGGCAGAAGGAATTTCTTGGGTGAGAACTGGAGGAATGGAGAAGTGAAACTTGAACTGAATTTGTCAACCAGCAGATGTGCTATATCTTCCAGCTGAGAATAGGTGATGCCACCTACAACTAATTCCGCACATTGTTGGGTGTTGCCCTTAAGATTCTGGACATAACTGAAAAATGCTTTATTGCTATCCTTAGCTTTGGAGACTATTTTTACCTCAAAGTCTATTTTGAGAGACTTGACTAGTTACATGATTTGCTTGTTTAGACTAATGAGGAACTTTTTGCTCTGTTGAGCACGTTCTCTCTTATTTCTCAACAGGATTTCTTTCTTTTGTTGTGCAACCTATTAATACCAGGGGTCCACCAGGGTGGCTTGTTTTTGTGGTTTGACCTGAGTTTATTTTGGCCTAGTACTGCTGTTTCTATGCAGTTGTTTATATGGTTGTACCAGGCTTTAGTGCACACCTCTGCATAGATTTATGTGTTTTCTGGGTTTGGGGGAGCTTGGAAACTAGCTATGCCATCCCTTGATAGGGGGTAATTTACCTTAGAGACATTCTTAAAGTTTTTGGAGTTAGGTGGGGGGAACAGTTTTTATCTTTATTTCAGGGGAGATCACCTTAAGATCTGATCTTACCAGTGAGGACATTACATGGGGGGAGGGGGGGGGGGTAGTGCAGAAGTCTCCCATATTTGTGATTACCAGATCTAGGATATTTGTTCCCCTAGTGAGAGTGCAGACTAGCTGCTCCATGGCATTTGAATTTACAAAGTAAAAAAATCTTTGTGCTTGCATGTTACTGGTTATGTATGCCTCACAATTAATAGAAGGGGAGTTACAATCACACGTGTATGGTATTAGGCTGGACAGTGAATGATTCTAGTAACTTCACGTATGATGTATGGATTTCCTGGTTCGTGGTGGTGGACCTGTAGCTAGCAAGAATATGATAATGGATTTTTCCATGGTTGCTTGGACATGGAGTAGCTCAAGCATGTCATATTATTTGAAAAGCCTTGAGATGTGTTTATCCTTAATGTAGCCAGATGCACCTCTGCTTTTTGTTCTTTAATGTTCAGTGGGTGGTGAGAATGTATGAAAGGAAATATAGCCATGCACTATCAGAGTGCTTTCTGTGGTTTTGAACCATGTTTCGGTAACTGCACAGACATCAGCATTCTCCAGGGTGAGTAAAGCTTCCAGGGAGTGCAGTTTCTTGTTGAGACTCCTAGCATTGAGCAGTAATACCTTTAGCTTGTCCTGAATAGCTTTTTTATGTTGGAAGGTTTGTCTGTTTGTCAGTGTCTAAAAAAGGCACTACAGGGGTAGATGTTTTGCCCCATATCTGAAGGCCTAGAGGTGACAGGTGAAGGCCATCCTTCGCAAAGCAGCATGGCCTGTCAACCACATCCTCCCAGGCTGACAAGTACTGGACCCCTTTAGAATGACACCAGTAGCTAAGCCAATTGTTAAAGTCAATCATTTCCTGCTGGTATTATGCCATCATCCTTGGAGATGGTAGAATGCTGCTCAGTGCTAGGCTCGTACCTGCCTGTAACACATATTCTGAGAACTCAATCATGTCTCTCTTCATATAGTCCAAGGAGGTACATCTCAAGTCATTCACGCCCACATGAGCTGAATCATACAAGTACTTTGGTGTAAGTGTCCCGAGTGCTTGTTTAATATGGCAAACCTTGGCCCTGGTAAGAGTTATATTAGTGTGTCTCCCCAACAACAAAGTATAGCCATGCCATGATTACATTTAAAATGTACAGTACTCTGTGTCTAATCATAACAATTCTCCATTTTTTGACATTTTTACATACCTACTTTCTTTTCTGAAAAGTACCTTTAATAGCTTGTTTTAATTTTCAAAATATTTTTCTCAGAAATAGACAGGAATAGATTTTATGATCCATGAAGAAAACAGCCACCTCCTCTCATAACAGTATCAATAATGTCGACAACAAAAGCCGAGTCTGAGTATGTTTGTGTATGTGTGTGTGTGTGTGTGTGTGTGTGTGTGTGTGTGTGTGTGTGTGTGTATACATATACATATATATATATATATATATATATATATATATATATATATATATATATATATATATATATATATATATATATATATATGGGTCTACTATGTTTGGTCGAAGTTTCAGTGCTTCGAACTTTACTTGTATGAACCCACTTGTTCAAAGTACTGAAACTTTGAAAACTGACTACTGAGATCACAATACAGCGCAAAATGGAAATATTCCCTTTTCCTCGCTGTAGTGTGATCTCGGAGTGGTATATTTAAGTAGGAGGGTGTGGGGAGTGCAGCGGGGCTTGCCGCCCAACAAAAGCTTGTTTTTGTTATATTTTTTTATTTGTGAGGTGATCAGGCACCTAGACTTCAGTGAAAGTGCACTTTCATTGAAGTGCACTTTCGCTGAAGTGGGGTTCTACTTTTCATTTTGGCTAAGTGAAAATTAATTGTAAACTAATATATATATATATATATATATATATATATATATATATATATATATATATTTATGTATTTATGTACATATATTTATCTTACAGTATCATCATCATCTTCTTTCGGCTGTTCCCGTTAGGGGTCTCCACAGCAGATCACCTGTTTCCATTTCTTCCTGTCCTCTGCATCTTGCTCTGTCACACCAACCACCTGCATGTCCTCTCTCACCACATCCATAAACCTTATCTTAGGCCTTCCTCTTTTCCTGTTACCTGGTAACTTCATCCCTAGCATCTTTTTCCAATATACTCAGCATCTCTCCTCAGCACATGTCCAAACCAACGTAATCGTGCCTCTCTGGCTTTGTCACCAAACCTTCCAACCTGGGCTGACCCTCTAATATACTTATTCCTAATCCTGTCCACCCTCATCACACCCAGTGCAAATCTTAACATCTTTAATTCTGCCACATCCTGCTCAAACTCCTGCCTTTTTGTCAATGCCACTGTTTCCAACCCATATAACATAACTGGTCTCACTACCCTCTTGTAGACCTTCCCTTTCACTCTTACAGGTACTCGTCTGTCACAAATCACTCCTGACACTCTTCTCCACCCACTCCATCCTGCCTGTACTCTCTTCTTCACCTCTCTTCCACATTCACCGTTACTCTGAACTATTGACCTGAAGTATTTAAAGTCATCCACCTTCGCCACCTCTACTCCTTGCATCCTCACCATTCCTCTATCCTCCCTCTCATTCACACACATATATTCTGTCTTAGTCCTGCTGACCTTCATTCCTCTTCTCTCTAGAGCATATCTCCATCTCTCCAGGGTCTCCTCCACCTGTTCCCTACTCTCACTACAGATCACAATGTCATCTGCAAACATCATAGTCCACGGGGACTCCTGTCTGATCTCATCTGTCAACCTGTCCATCACCATTGTAAATAAGAAAGGGCTCAGAGCTGATCCTTGATGTAACCCCACCTCCACCTTAAATGCATCCGTCACTCCCACCGCAGACCTCACCACTGTCACACTACCCTCGTACATATCCTGTACCACTCTTACATACTTTTCTGACACTACTGACTTCCTCATACAATACCACAACTCCTCTCTAGACACCCTGTCATATGCTGTCTCTAAGTCTACAAAAACACAATGCAACTCCTTCCGAAATTCTCTGTACTTCTCCATCAACACTCTCAGAGCAAAGATCGCATCTGTAGTGCTCTTTCTTGGCATGAAACCATACTGTTGATCACTAATCATCACGTCCCTTCTTAACCTTGCTTCCACTACTCTTTCCCATAACTTCATGCTGTGACTGATCAGTTTTATCCCTCTGGGGTTACTACAGCTCTGCACATCACCCTTATTCTTAAAAATCGGTACAAAAACACTTTTTCTCCATTCCTCAGGCATCCTCTTACTTTCCAAGATTTCATTAAACAATTTGGTTAAAAACTCCACTGCCATTTCACCTAAACACCTCCATGCTTCCACAGGTATATTATTTAGTTTTGCTTAATATGATCGTATCCAAGTGTATACATTGAATGTTAAAGCATTTTCACTCTTTCAAGTAAATAGCATGCATATTGTTGTGTATTTTTCTATTTTCTGTTTCTTAGCTTCTGTTATTGTAAATTGTTTAAAATATTCCAAATTATTTATTAAGAATAGCTATATTTTGAGACAGTTTTAAAACAAAAAGTTTCCTTTGTATATAAAAAAGGGAAGAGCATCCTGAGAGGTTAAGAAAGAACCCCAATGCTGGTGGTTAGAATTGTGGCCAAAAAGGGGACTGTTTGCACAATTTGGAAAATTGCGATTTGGAGACATGTTAACCACAATAGGGAAGTAACTCACTATCAGCTAATTTATACATCTTTGAATTGTCCTTAAGTACCATAAATGCAAATTATTACTTAATTCCATTAGTCAGTCCTAGGGTTCCAAGTATCGAGTTGGCACAGACATGCCCCTCATTCACTCTCTTACACACATGCACGCATTAAAATAGACATACCACACACACACACACACACACACACACACACACACACACACACACACACACACACACACACACACACACACACACACACACACCCTAACATACCTCTTGCCTGTCTCTGAGTTGACAAAATGTCCCTCATGTATCCTTTTATTATTTCCCTGCCCCTCATACATCACAGATGATTACAATCAGTCCAACATACCAGATATTTGAATTGTATTCTTTTTACTGTTCATAAAATGCATCATAGAGCTAAACCTGTTACAAATTGTCTTTGGGGTCATATCCTACTCCTCTCAGCTTTATCCAGAAATCTCTCCATGCATGGACACACCCCATTCCCTCTGAAATGTATTTGATTTTACAGACAACTCCTGTGCTGCCTTTTTATGCATGCCATGTCCTTTATAATTCATGCACCATTGTAATCTGTGAATAATGCCAGAAATTAGTCATTCACACC
The DNA here is from genome assembly GCF_019279795.1 of Protopterus annectens. NCBI lineage: Eukaryota > Metazoa > Chordata > Ceratodontiformes > Protopteridae > Protopterus > Protopterus annectens. Next base: position 491,189,698 of record NC_056726.1, read on the forward strand.
TTTTATAATGTAAAAAATAAAGTGTGACACTAGTGTCTCAGTTATAATCGGGGATTAAGGCTCCTGCTTTTTCTGCTAAGGATGCAGAGTTCAATCCCCCACCATACTTTAACTTTTTTTTCAAACATATAAGGTGATATATAAAGGCAATCCCTGGTGCCAGGTGCTGGTGAGTTACATCTCTGCTCAAGAGCTCTAAGTGAGTGGCAAGGGTACAGGCTTTGAATTTTTGCAGGTGCTTTAAAGGCACAATATAAACAGAGTATCCCTGGGGTAAATGTTCCCCTAGCACCGTGTATTTCATGCTGCACACTTTTGTTCTACTATATGTTGTGTCTTTAAAGTATGATATAAAGAGTGATCCCTGGTATCTAGTGTTCCAACCAAGCCACGTCTTGCATGCTGCAGTATTTTATTCTGTAATATGTTAAGTGCATTTAATCTGATATGAAGAGAGTATCCCTGCTTTCTAGTGTCCCTACCAATGTTAAGGGATTTGGTCTTTAGTCCAGAAAAGTGTAGAGTTCTAATAGCCCCCCCCACACTCACACATATTTGCACATTCATGCATGTACTTTACACAGACACACACACACACACACACACACACACACACACACACACACACACACACACACACACACACACACACACACACACACAGCTCTTCCTGTCTGCTAAAGTGCCTTGCACTTACCTCTGACATGATCATATGAACATGAGCTTTTGGCTGTGTTCATTAGCTTATACAGTTGTGCGATTCTAAATGCCTTACCATAAGTATTTTCAGTGGGAGAGCACATGGCTAATTAGCATAGGGTGTGCCCCAGAATACCTCATTAGCATTTGTGGGAGGCAGCAGATATAGCCCATTGTATAGCCACATTTCTTTGTTATGCAGCACTATGATAGGACTGTCACTGAATTAGAACTGGTTCCGGTGAGGTATGCACGGCTTGCAACTTACGGTAACCTATTTGAATTTGGAATGCACCAACCTACCCAATTCAGTTTCATAAATTATTATGATACTCTAATTTCTGGGATAAAATGAATTTAGAACTCTCCATTTTGCTATTAATTAAGTTTCACCCCAAATACCTTCTAGGTTTACTCTTTACATAAGTAGCAAAAGAAATGTAATACACTCTGAAAAAGTACATTTACACTATAGCTTTGCACTATTTGTACTAAAGTATCTAAAGATGTTCATTAACTCTTTGTGTTAAGGCTGTTGGTATGGAATACATGGGTGACATATCATCAATCTATTCTTCAGATTTATATCCTTCTCTGTAACACATTAACATTCATTATTTGCCTTTGTTTTTCTTTTGGGTGTTTTTAAAAAGCCCTAATACATAAATAATTAATGAGTTATTTGCCATAATAGCCTTTAATATACCCCACATTTACTTTGACAACATGCAAGCTCTAAAATTCCTCTTGTCTAGTTTCATGACACAAGAAATGCCCTCTGTCTGCAAGAATAAGGAAGCATTTCTAATTCTGGCATAATTGCTCTTAGAATAACTTGTCTCATGTCTATTTTGAAAAGGAAGCAGCTTTTCAGGCAAAACAATAAATCCCTGAGCAGGGCAAGCTTAGAAAATTGTGAAAAAAAAACACGGATGGCTCAGCACACTTCAGTTCCCTTTATTCCACAGGAACACAGCACATTAACGCTCCACCATACGTTTTCATTTTAAAAATCACTTCCTCAAATACAATTAGCAGTACATTTAATAGGACTTTATATTCAAGTTGGTAATTTTAACCATTGAATCCTATTAAATGTGTTTCTAATTGTGTTTTAACTTTACAATTTATTCTTTGTAGTCAAGTGTTTTAAGGATTTTTATTTAAAACATATTTTTATTCATACATATTTATTCATCAAACATTGTAATATTAAATGCGTTTTAATTGTGGCAACGCAGAGAGATGCAAAAAGAAAAGATTTTGGTTTTAAACTAAATTAACCTTTTAATTAATTCATTAACCTAATCAATGTAATTAAGTGAATGGTATAAAAGCACTAGTAGTTTGAACAGCCCATATCTGAGGAAGCGATTTTTAAAGTGAAAACGTATGGTGGAGCGTTAATGTGCTGTGTTTCTGTGGAATAAAGTGAACTGAAGTGTGCTGAGCCATATGTGGGGGGTTTTTTTACAATTTTCTAAGCTTGCCCTGCTCAGGGCTTTATTGTTTTGCCTGAAAAGCTACTTCGTTTTGTGGATTGGAAGCTGCTGTGAATTTTGTTTTTTCCTGTTTTGAAAAGGGCCATAAGCACAATAGGATCTTCAAAGTATATGAAATACAATTATAAATAATGTCATTATTGCCTGAATTAGTAGAGCTGCTGAGTAAAGATGGGGGTTAGGGATATTGCACAATTAGAAAACCAGAATGAGTGCAAAATCCAAGGCTTTCTGATGTAGAAGTAAATAGTTGTTGGTGCATCTGGTACCACCATAAAAATATTTGAAACTTTGACCTCAGACTCTGTGTTGCCAGTACTTTTAGCATGGCAGAAATGGCTTAAAATATATATCTATCCCCCCATGTAGTTAACAGCATAATATCACATAAGTGTACCTTAGTACTGAGAAACACCCCATTATTTTTCATTTTCTTCATGTTTGTAAAATATTAGTTATTTCAAATGCCGTCTGTGGGAATTTAAGCTTTCACATGTATTTTGTAGTTTGGCTTAGTTTATGAGTTCATGACTTTATATTAGACAGTTGATTGCAGATATTAGGAGCCTAGATGCTGTAGTTTACTCACTACCTATATTCATATTGGACAGATGAGCCTAACCTGGGGTAAATTTAATGTTGCTTATCCAATCGTCCAAAGTAGATTTGAAAGAGAGCAAAGGATCTGTTTTGCTTGATAAATATTTGAGTGGAAGTTTATTCAGAGACATGAGATCCTTTGGTAGAAGCATCTGTCACACCAAGAAGCCACATTTTTATTACAGTGTAGAGTTAGGGTTCTTGAAATAGTAGATGGGGTACTTGCAATTTTACAAACATGGAGAATTTCAAGCAGCTCAGACTCATTTGCTATCGTAACCACAAAGAAGTCAGCAGGAGATAAGAGTTACAGACCTTTGAGACTTCTAGTTATGGATAGCATGCCTGACACCTCTTTTTTGTGAAAAGCAGTTCTTCTAGTTGAATAATATGCTTTGATAGACACGATAAAGGGATTATTGTATTCTATAATGGATATAATACTGGTGGAATTGAAGGGGTCATGGCATCCTTGGATCAGGAGGATCTTCCTTTAGTGAATAACTAAGCTCATTAACATTATTTTCAAACTACATTTGATATGTGGTGGTTAAAGCAAATTTCATTGTCCATGAATGTTCCCAGGACTCTAATGACCATATCCATTTAGAGGAGCATGTTATTTATGTGGCAGTTGTAGGGGCATTCTTGTTTGCCAAACAGAACAGCGCAACATTTTTAGTGGTGAATTTTAGACTGATGCAGGCAGAATGAATTTGCAAGAGGTAAGCTATCATTAAGGAAAAGGTTTTTAATTGAAGTATTAATGACAGCTCTGAGTTGCAGTCATCAGCATACTTGTGATGTCACAGAATATCAGTCTTAACCTTCATGTCAGCAAAATACAAGCCAAAGAATAGCTGTCCCAGAATGGACCAGTGAAGACACCAGTGGTGATTCATCATTTTGAGGAAAGCAGACACCTACCATAACAGAATTAGTTCTGTCAGTTAAGCATTTCACTCTCCAAGTTATGTAATGGTTAATTTTTAGTTCGATCAGTTTATCTTTGATTCTGTAATGTGGGATAATGCCAAAGGCCTTTGCCAAGTCCAGGTAGGCAGTATTTGATCATGTCTATTGTCTTAATGACTTTTTCAAAAAAATCATTAGTTTAAATTTAGGATTTGCCTGTCGTAAGTCCAAATTGGTTTCACTTGAGAGACTGCAAACTGCCTATATCCTTGCTTACAAATTCCACAGTGATACATTACATTACTTTATACACAAGGTTAGTGAAGCTAATCAATCTGTAATTCCCAAGGTCAGTTTTCACTTTACCCTTCTGGAGGTGGACTACCATAGCTGTTCTCTAGACTTCAGGTTCAAACTCGGTGGACAATCAGATGTTATGTAGTTCTAAAAAGTAGTCAGGGAGGCAGTGTTTCGTACTTAGAAGAAAAAAATTGGTACCCTATGAGCAAATGTTCTTTATTTGGGAGGGGCATCTAATACATTATTTTGTGGGTTAATAAGGAAATGTTGATTCGATGATGTTAATGGGAAAATGTGTAAATAACAGAGTGGAGAAGTGTGAGGGGAATTTGTCAGGAAATAGATTTGCAGTATTCTCTGGGTTTGAGATAATGGCATCAGTAGATATCAGACTACAATATGAGCATTGTTCCTGATATTACAGACATAAATAGAGACTGGTGGTTATCTTTAATTGTGATAGCAATATTCAACTCATATTTGGGCTTGTTGGTTTTCATCTGGTCTCTTAGTTCCTTGTTTACTCTCTGGAATTATCTTTCAGAGAAGGGGACCTGATAACTTTTTTTCTTCTCATTGTAGTATTTGTTTGTAATGGGATATAATCAAAGGGGTTTGTTTCTGAACTTGGCATTATGTGTGTAATGCATGAGGGCAGTGGCTGCAATGCAGGATCTTAGATGGGAGTAAAAATCAGTAGTAAACATGGCTGTGTTCTCTATAGTGTCCTCATGTGGTTGGGAGCTATTGAATTGCACATGATCTGTAGCTAGCAGGAAAAAGGTTGACCTTGAAGATATCTCTGAGAGAGTGGCATCTGAGGGTACCTTTATCTTAGATGTTATAGAAAATATAATATCATGATGTTTCAATTTGACCACTGAGGCTATACCTATAAATGTGTTTTTATTTATTTGCATTTGTTTATCAAGAAAGTCTGACTGGGAATTAAAACTCCTTTTCAGAGGAGGCCCACATACAAAATTATTATGACAATGTGCAAAACATCTATAAAAGCTAAATAATTTATAAGGTTTGTACACATACAAAATAATCCAATAATGTACTGACTGCACTGTACAATACACAAACATTAAAGTGGATATTTTATGCACGATTAACAGACAAATTTGGTGGTTTCATTGTATAATACACATACTTTAAAGGCCATTTTATACAAAGACAATACTGGAGATAGTAAGGCACTAAAATAATGTGGGAGTGATGATAATCATGTGCCCAAGTTGGACTGATAAGAGCCTTGGCTAAGGATAGAGAAGAAGACTAATATGTAATAAAATAAGAAATGAAGTTATTTGAGTAATAATTTAGTGAGGATTATAGAACAGGAGATATGCAAGGGAAGGGATATGGTGCCCAGAGAGATATGTGTTTGGGATAAAATATAGATAGACACCTTGAAAAGGTCATTGCTATATTAGGGCAGCATTCTGATGATGCTTAATTTAGAAGAAGTAAGTCTCCACAAGACATGCTGTAGTTGATGGTAGCAGTATGTTAGTGTGCAGGGAGAGGTGGATGGTCGATGGGAGCTGGTCATGTGGTTTAGAGCTGCGATATTGTACTTTGTACATAATGATAACACATTTATGAACAGCAAATCAAGAATCTTTGGGCCCCTATAAGGGATAAGTACCAAAATACCTAAGAATTTGGTATTTAAGATATCCTTAAACCATTGTGCATATTTATGTTTGTGTTGTACATTGGCTAGTTAATGGATGGATAACAGAAATCAACCAATAGGATTGTATTTGGTTTGATTTTTTTAAGGTAGTCCTCATGAGTTATGGGCATAAGTCAGGGGTCCTGTAGCTTACACTGATATGAAACATGAAGATACCTGCAGTTGCTAAGATATGCATGACTTTTGACTGTCACCCTGAAGACATTGGATGTCTTTGGAATGACATTGATAACTGTGAAAATTGGGGTGTTAATGTCTAAGCTTAAAAATGGTTGTTAGCCTAGTAACATCCCATGATCTTATGATCAGTAAGTGCCGAAAGCAGTAATCATTAGCTTCTGCAGTGGCAACAAGACTGATTTCCTGATGGTATAAGAAGGATTTGATTAAGATCAAAGACTCATTAATAATCATTTATATTAGTGGCATATCATAAGATTGATAAGAGAATGTTATTAGACTCTTATTTAACATTGTATTTGATAACAGTGGTGGTGGTGGAAAATATCGCAACAAAGATGGCTACAATTTTAGAATATGATTGGCCTAATATAATATTAACCAATGGAAAAGTTACAATTGTTAATAAAATCTCTAGAACAACATTTGGGGTTCATAGACTAGTCGACAGTTGTTTAGGGCTGGGTTAGTATCCTTCAAAGAGCATATACTGCAGCTCAAACAATTCACAGTTGCTTTGCACAGGAATTTTTCTGTGCCAAACTTGCAGACAATTGGATAAGAAAGACTCAGTGATGCACTGCTGTTTCCACAAGTAAGATGGAAGTCCTGACATGAATCTTCTGTGCACCTCATCCTGATAACTGTCATGCTGTGAGAGGGAAGGACCTATGTGGCACAAGAACACAAGAGTAATACAGCAATATTAGAATGTAAAAGTGTTCACATGTAAAGGAGTGTAAAGAATGGCAGCATACCACAGTAGTTACTGTCTGTGGAAAAATAAACAACACATGAATATAGCTACAGTGAGGAATGGTAACCATGTGGCAGTACAGCATAGCTGACAACTTGATGGTTAGCTGCGAATTCATGCCTGGCATTAATGCTAATAATCTCCTATACAGAGAGAACTAGTCTATCCCTATCACTGCAATGGTCATGTAGCCAAGCTTCCCAATGACTCTCCAGTCCTAAGCTTAATATAAATCTGTGGCCATATGAGCCTGTGTCCAATGGCAGTATGTTCTGCAGATGGGTTGCCTGTATGGGGATCATTGATGAAATAGCATCACCACTGTTCTGCTGCATGTACAGCAGCAGTAGATCAGACTCAGTCTCATTCAGGAGTAGAAGGCTGTCCATCACCACTGTTCTGCTGCATGTACAGCAGCAGTAGATCAGACTCAGTCTCATTCAGGAGTAGAAGGCTGTCCATCACCACTGTTCTGCTGCATGTACAGCAGCAGTAGATCAGACTCAGTCTCATTCAGGAGTAGAAGGCTGTCCATCACCACTGTTCTGCTGCATGTACAGCAGCAGTAGATCAGACTCAGTCTCATTCAGGAGTAGAAGGCTGTCCATCACCACTGTTCTGCTGCATGTACAGCAGCAGTAGATCAGACTCAGTCTCATTCAGGAGTAGAAGGCTGTCCATCACCACTGTTCTGCTGCATGTACAGCAGCAGTAGATCAGACTCAGTCTCATTCAGGAGTAGAAGGCTGTCCATCACCACTGTTCTGCTGCATGTACAGCAGCAGTAGATCAGACTCAGTCTCATTCAGGAGTAGAAGGCTGTCCATCACCACTGTTCTGCTGCATGTACAGCAGCAGTAGATCAGACTCAGTCTCATTCAGGAGTAGAAGGCTGTCCATCACCACTGTTCTGCTGCATGTACAGCAGCAGTAGATCAGACTCAGTCTCATTCAGGAGTAGAAGGCTGTCCATCACCACTGTTCTGCTGCATGTACAGCAGCAGTAGATCAGACTCAGTCTCATTCAGGAGTAGAAGGCTGTCCATCACCACTGTTCTGCTGCATGTACAGCAGCAGTAGATCAGACTCAGTCTCATTCAGGAGTAGAAGGCTGTCCATCACCACTGTTCTGCTGCATGTACAGCAGCAGTAGATCAGACTCAGTCTCATTCAGGAGTAGAAGGCTGTCCAGTGTGTCCCACTGTGAGCATACAAATTACTGAAATGCCATGCGGTATGCATGCAGACGTTAAATGCAAATGATAACATCACATGCAATCCTTTCCTGACACGAATATGTGTGAGGTCTGTGTCTCTGAGTCCTATCCCTGACATAGTTTGTGTTCATGAATTTCACTAAAGTGAAGTCTTGAGTGCCATGTACATTGTAGAAGAATGCATGTTATTTTTGTAAATATGGTAATCAGTGTGTACCCATTGTTGGTGCTCACAGGTAATGGAGTAAAGAAGGCAAACTACAGAAATAGAAATCAGGTAACCCAGAAGATAGGCGTAACTGAAATCTCCCAAAATGACAGCATTGTTGTTGACCTCTGATTTTATTAAGGTAGGCATAATGTATACAAGGTGTCATATGCAAGGAAGACTAGACGTCTAGTAAGTGGAAATTAACTGTGTTGATCTTAATAAAGGCATGTGTTATTTCTTCATCTAGGATGAACACTCTAGCACTGAGGGTGTTAAATCTTCCCTTTCCAATTGGGTTCCATCTGGTGTGAGACCATAATAGGCATTAAATTTTGAAATATAGAGGATGCAAGTTGATTTCTTAAACCAGATCTTCAAGACAATACAGTTCTCCATACCCTACAGAGTCATACCCTACAGAGTCAAGAAAGCACCCAAATTGTACATCATTTTTGTACAACTATGGGCATTGCCAAGAGCCAGGTCACTTCAGTGCTTTTTTTAGGATTCAGAATGGGATGTATAACAGAATTTGACTGAAAATGCAATGGTGGTCAGAAAATGGTCATCTCAAGACCATTTTTATTTATTTGTTTGTTTTATTTAACATTTGTTTACCTGGAAAATCTGACTTGGAACAAAGCCAGTTTTCAGCAGGGGCCTAGAAAGAAACACTGTATTTGCATATCTTTGTAATGTGGGAGGAAACTGGAGCACCTGGAGGAAACCCACACAATTGCAGGGAGGACATGCAGAATCTGCTGGAGACAGCAGTAGAGGCTATCATCTCCGAAGCAGTATGGTGAGCCACACATCTCCTTCTCGGTGAACAATCAATGCATCCTCCCTGAATGTCACAAGTGAGGAGGGTGATTATTAATGCCAATAATCTTATCTCTGAATCTGGGTGCCATTCTATGTGAAGGCAGGATCTTGCTCAGCATCCTAGTCTACCCAGCCTCAGAGTGGGCCATGAAAAGCCTTGTTATGTCACACTGCATCTACACCTGTGAAGAACACCTGAGGTCATTTATCTCCACATGAAGAATAGCAAGGCTAAAGGTATCCCAGATAACCTGCAGTCATTTCCTCACTACCACTTTCCTTGATTTTGGCCTCAGAAAGGCCTTGTGGTCACTGTATCTGTTCACTGTAAAACTGGGTTTCCTATGACAATGACATTGCCAGGGTAATCACATTATGCATGTCATATGAGATTTCAGACCTGTGCAGCAGGTTCATCTGTTGTCAGTTCATGTGTTGTTTTCCAGCATCTGTATGTAGAGGTGTACTGGAAGTACTGTGTGCTCCAGAATGATTATTAACATTAGGGATCATAAAAAGGTTCTAGCAGGCAGGGGCAGGGAATGCATAAGTAACAGGCACAAATAGCTTGAGTGACATATTCTGGTACATACTTTCAAATTAATCCATTGTGAACCAAACAGAATAGTCCTGCTTACAGCAGTTTTCACACACACACACAGACAGACACACACACACACACACACACACACACACACACACACACACACACACACCTTCATACCTTACTTCAAAAAAGATGACATTCGACATGTTGACAAATTTCAGCTTAAAACTGCTGCTTGATCTCATATAAACCTCATCTCTAATTTTGTCATTTTAGAACATTTTGTGATGGTTGCACATGCATTTAAACTAATACTTTATATTTCTTTTTTATGCATATGACATGTTTTATCTTGAGAAATGAAGCATTGCAAAATTTAAACTAGTTTTGCAAGTTTTTTGAGAGGTAACTGAAACTTTCAGCAATGTTTTATGTAATCATTATTTTCTACAAAAATGGAATATGAAAGTTAAATTTAATTAAAAGAACAAGCACAACAAAAGAGTTAAAATGCCAGTGCCAGTCATATGCTAAATATGAGAATAAACATCCATTTTAATCTGATTTTTGTACTTGCAAATATGTGTGTGTGTGTGTGTGTGTGTGTGTGTGTGTGTGTGTGTGTGTGTGTGTGTGTGTGTGTGCGTGTGTATGTGTGGTGGTATCTGACTGTGTGTGTGAATGTGCATGTATGTGTGTATAACCAGGAGTAGAAGATTAGCTTGGGGTATTTGTCAAAGAGCTGAACCAGAGCCAAGCCAATGGTCTAGATTGCCTGTTGAAGCCATTAAGAGACAAACTGGAGCTCAGGATATGGAGAGCAACAGAACAGCACAGATTTTAAAAAAAGTTAGCGGTTTATCTAAAATTACTAACTTCTTTTTTAAATGGTTACCCAAAGGTAAAAACACAGAAAAAAAGAAATTATTGACAAAAATTGGTGTCTTGTCCACCTCACAATTATAAATCCCATCACACACACACACACACGCACACACACACACACACGCACACACACACACACACACACACACACACACACACACACACACACACACACACACACACACCATGCACACATACACACACTTATTCCCTTACAAGCCAGCTTGATGGCCAGCTGCTTCCACAGAAGTTCTGTCTTCCTTTCCTAAAAGAAGATAGCCACTTTCTGCATACACTTCTATTGTCTGTATGTAAAATAGTTAAAGACCGCAATGGCTATAATAGCATATTTCAACTTTTTGCTCATAGATACATAAACTGCTTTCTCCTCTATCTGATATGTTATGTCAATGATCATTCAATAGTGTTAGAAAAATATCCTGTACTTTCATCCACAGCTTGCATCCCATCAAACAATAGCCACCTTTTCTCTGGGTTCCTATTAGATGATCGAAGACACATTCTTTCAAATGCATCTTGGTCAAACTTGAAAAGACGAAAAGGCAAAATGATGAAGCGGCATATAAGCAAATTCTTTCCCTGGGAAAGAAATTGCTTGACCGCGTCCATTACTTTGCCATTTTCATCACTGTAGTGCAATCTCAGAGTTGGTATATTTAAGTAGGGGAGGTGTGTGAAGCCCCCCACTTTATGTTATGTTTTAAGTGTATTTTTTTATTTTTTGGAACAGCGATTTTTTTCCCTTGGAAAAAAACATTGCTGTTCTAAGCATTTGAGTTTGTAAGCTTTTGCTTACATGGGGACGATAAATCATTGTTCGCTTTTCTAAGTGTTCGATAATTTAATATAGACCCTTTTCTCTATTACTAATGACAGCATTAATGTATTCCATCTTATTTATATTGTACACATATGGACTGCCTCACCCATAACATGCCATATCAATGATCATTTTACTGTCCTTTGCATTCACACATATTGGATCCCTTTCCCCTTCCCACCATGATTGCAAAGAAAGTGAAAGAAACAATGACCACAGTAATACATTTCCCTTTCCTACTGTCACACACAGCCATATCCAGCCACAGCTCTGATAACTGGAATAAATAATACATTTTAAAACTGAAAGGACCACTTTTGTGGACAATGTGTACTATTAACATTTCCGAAGATATATCTGGTATCCTGCCACACCTAATTTATAAAATGACCTGTAAGGGGAAAAACATCCCGGACGCTCCTCTTAACACCTCTATTATGTGCTTTGATCATTTGCTTTGGGCAAACAGCATCTAGCAGCTACCTCACATACATTCATGAATTATCAGTTTTATTTTAATCAAATCAAAGTCACACTGCAGCCACATTTAAGATAAAGTTGTTAAAAGAAAAGTCCACCTTCTCCTACAGTTTCATTCAAGGGTACCTTTCTCCCTACAATATGGTTCCAGTTTTGTCTAGGTACTACAAACCTTTTTTGTTTTTAAGCTTAACTTCTCACATAATTTACAAAGGAATGTGTCTTCTTTTGCATGACATATCATAGACACAGAGAACTCTGCAGTTGGGTAGTGCTAACAATCATATACTGTTAATTAGTCCTGCTGATCTGAGGAGCTCAACAGTTTCTGTAATAAAGACAGAGAGGTGTGAAACTGTTTCCACTGTCTTTATTGCAGAGAGAGAGAGAGAGAGCACTGGTTCAAAACTGCTTCCAACATGCTTTTCATAGCAAAACAGAGCAATTAGATCAGTCAATGGTTCAAAGGGAATTGTTACCTCTTGACAAATTCACATATGCAACATCACAGTATTGAAATGATAAGCTTTAAACTTTACATGCTTGTTGTTTATATTACATTACATTTTAAGATGACTAAAATGTAGTATCAAAGATGTCTGTGACATTTAGAAAAAAGCCCCAAAATATTTTTCTTGTAATTCATGTAAGCCTCAACACTCACTTACCATGTTCATACTCTCCTACCACAATAGCACAAACTGCCCAAATCCGGACTTCTCTGCCGGAAGGAGACAGGTGGCAACCTTATCAGCTAGGCACGCTAACACTGTTTATAAGGTCTTTCATGCTTTCTTCAGGCATCTTCCAGAGGAGAATGCATATTTGGTGCACAGATCCTTGGAAAGAGAAATATTCAACTGATTTTGAGTAACTCCCTACACAAGTGAAATGCATGAGCATTTTCTAGTCAACAAAGGAAATGTAACAACTGGCGGCAACCATGATACATAGCTGAATTTTCTTTACCTTACATGTGCTATGTGCCTTTTCATTAAAACATTGGGAAAAGGAAATCTGAAGTCCTTTAGCTGACTATCTATATAAATAAATAGCATCTGGCACATATACATGATGCAGAAAGGATCCCTCAGACCAGTGACAGTTTTGATATCATACCTCTCAACTTGGAAAAATCAAAAATCTGGACAAAGGCCCATGAAGAGTATGTACAACTGGCCAAAATTCTGGACACTGATTAACATAAAAGTTGCATACATAATTATGTAACCCCACTTACTCCAATGGAATTGTGGGATACCAGAATTCAAAATGCAAACTGAAGAACAGACAAAATATTAAACACCACAAATTATAACAAGAATAATAGTGTTTTATTTATATTAACATTTGAACTTGTATCAAACTTTGAACTTGTATAAAACTGAAATGTAATTTTCTTTTATAAAAATAAAATTAACTGCTACACTTAACACTGTTAAATGTAACAAATTGCAAAATATTAACTAATTATCTTGCATCCATCTACCTGTCCAGCACTAAAAAACATTTAAAACAATTATGTTCCCAATCAGTCAGTCCAATCCAGTGACCAAAAACTGTTGTCTATCTACAAACCTAGCAAATCTTTCAAACACCACTCAACCACAGGGAGGACATGCAGACTCCACACAGAAGGTGCTCCAGCCAAGAATTGAACAGGAGAACCTCTTGCTGTGAGGCAACAATGCTACCACTGCAGCACCACAGCATTCTAAGAAAGCCAATCACTAAATAGTTATCTGCACAAAAAACTCTCAAACAAACTCAATAGTTTGAAACCTCTGCATAAACAACATCTTAATCAGTCATGGTCCTGCACATGCTCATCACAAAGTTAAGACTTTATGTTCACCATAAGACACTCTCCAAATACATACTCTCAACCTTTCACTGAAATGACAAAACAATTTTTATACATAACTGCTGCCTGTACAATCCACTAATTTGCATGTGGGTTTTCTATTTAGTAACTTCCATCTCTGTAAACTCTAGGAATGTATAAATGTAACTAATGTTTGTGTATAAATGTAAATAGAAATGTAACTACTGTCTGTTTAACAAGAACTTGGTATAATGCAATGTAAGCAAATGGAGCTTTTTACTTCAGGCCTCCACTGAAAAATGGGTATTATCCAGTCGGATTTCCCAGTAAACAAAAACAAACAAAATAAATAAATAAATGCATTTCCAGAGTAATACTATTTGAATTTTACATTACCAGCTTTTCTTTTAACTAAATAAAAAAAGGAATATTGTAATAAAATTAATAATTATTTTCCCTGAATAGCTGTGAATACCTCTCAACCTTTTAATGCAAAAATCTGGTTAAAGCACAAAATAATGGGGGGACAAAGGATCAGAAGTAGAGACAGATTTAAAATATTGCTCTGATAAACTTAAGAAGTTGCTAGAGTAACAGGATTTGTGTTAGTATGCATTTTACAAAGGAAATGAAGTCTGAAACTCAAATGCATGTCATTATCTAAGGATTTCAATCCTCAATGATTTGCCAGAAAACAAGAGGAGAACAGACCAAAATGTATGGGGTAAAGATCTGGACATTCTGCAAAAATTTGTACAGTTGAGAGGTATGTATGCTTTAAAATTAAAAAAAATAATAATAATGTTCCCTGGAGAAACCTTCTTTATGTCTGATTCTGAACCATCTATAAACTTATGCAGGCCCACACATAGTCACACATACTCATATACAGGCACTTGCTCACACTCACATATACACATGCAGTTGTGCACAGTCATATACATGCAATCACACACTTGCATACGTGCAAGCTCGCATACACGCACTCATGCACCCTCACATACAGTCATATACACATACTTGTACACTCACATAGACGCACACTCGCATACACCCACTTACACAAACTTGCATATACATATGCACTCATGTACACCCGCATATATACATGCACTCACATACAGTGACATACACACATTTGTGAATACTAGCGTACATGCATTCATGGGCAGTTGCTGACAACTGGACACACACATTTTCTATTTCTGACACACACACACACACACACACACACACACACACACACACACACACACACACACACACTTCGACCATCATCTCCATATTGGAAGACATCCAAAACCTACTCTGGCGAAAAGGGTTTACACTGAATGTGGTGCAAAGCTTGTGACATCATAGTTCCTTTGAAATTGTCTCAAGAAGAATTACATTCTGATGCACAAAGTTCAGCGGCTCTTTAACTCGGTCAACCTTCCCTGTCATTTGCTCTCTTTTCACTAACCTGTTATCCAGGCAGTGTAATGCTTTGCTCACTTGCTCCTGGGTGTCCTTGAGATTGTTCAGCAAGGTGTTTTTGGCCTCTAGTTCTACTTCAAACAATCCCAAGGAGTACGGCTAAGTAACCTCTTAGACAGACCAGTCTGCATGTCCCAGTGTTTGTTTATAGTGTTGCTAAGCAAAGCACTATGGCTCCTTCCTTCCAAAAATGTTCACTGGGTTAAGAACCACTGCACCTTAAATTCTCCTACCAATAAAAGAAATAAAACATAACAGTAACACATTAAGGGTTGGTTAGTCAAAGATGGGCTAAAGTGCATCATTTCTTATGTGTCCTGATTTAGGATTTACAGGGATTCATGGCACCTTATTACTCTGAGCTCAAAAGCAGTAAATACAGAGGAATTCAGTACAGTTGAGAGGTATGTTTGACACCTGAGGAAAAATGTGAGGGGAGGTTACTGTCAATTCATCTTGGACAACACAAAGATACTTTGAACAAAGGTCTGCAACTTAGCTACTTTTTTGGTTGCAACTGTATAACTGCATATTGTAACTCTAACCCTGAGACACACACACAGATGAGGGCCATTCAAGAAATAAAATAAGCAGTCCTGTTACAGAAGGCATGAAAGATGACCATGATTGACTTTAATCTCATTATATGTCAATGACTTGGGAATATACCACTACTTCATTATGTCCAGCATGACAGATATTAAGAAGACTTGAAATGTATGTGAAAGAGAAAGACTTGAAGAATAACAGGATCATGTTGATATGTCAAGCCCCATTGGCAGCCATTTTGCAGAAAACATTAAAATTCTACAAAAAGCAGTCAGGATTATTTTGTTGTATTAAAATAGCTCAAAAAACAAATATATAATGCAAAACTAGATTTTTTTTAGTTCTAAGATGGAATTTTCCTTTAACTAGATAAAGAATAAATTACTTTCCCCAAACAGATGCAGCTTTTGTGAGGCACCACACAGTCATGGATAGTCAGTGTGCCCCTTACACCCACAGACAGAAGCAAGGACACCTGAGCCCCTGAGATGCCCTTTGGATCCATGACAGGCCCTATTAATTCTGGAGTAAGTCCACAGGGGTAGGAGACCAGCTGGTAGACCAAGCATGGACATGGGGCACCGGGGGCCAGAAGGAATGATGTTCAACAGAGGAAGCAAAATGTGCCCTGTTTAATGATAGCTAGTCTATTGTTAGTTTACAATTCCAAGATGCATTTTACACATGTGTATTGAGTCAATATAAAAATCAAACAACAAACAAATTTAACTTATTTCATGCAACTTTGGAGATCCAAAACAGAAACTCAGCTCCCTGCTGCTGCTTCCACTTCCCTGACTTCTTCCTCTCATCCCATAATGACACTGAGGTCCAGTAGTTATACTTTTGTATAAATAACACTCCCCAGGCTCGCACATGCACACACACACACACACAGACACACACACACACACACACACACACACACACACACACACACACACAAACACACACAATTGCAGTTGACATGCAAGTGTGCAAGTCAATCAATGTTTACACTTATAACAAAGAATTAGAACTTAAGAATACAACATCATAAAGATAAGAGATCACATAAAGCTGCAGTAAAATGCACTCGGTAGGAAAGACAAAAGGGGGGCTTCTGTTACATTCTGCATGCCTTTCCTGGGACTATGATGACTTTCACAGGAATATTCATTTTTTCACACAACCAAAAAAGTGCCATAGGTGGTTTGATGATCGCCAAATTACCCAGAAACATCTGTGTCATGTGTGTGTGTGTGTGTGTGTGTGTGTGTGTGTGTGTGTGTGTGTGTGTGTGTGTGAGCATGCATCCTGTGAAGGATTGGTACTCCACACAGGAGCAGGTTCTTTTGCCTTGCACCTACTGAGTGCAGGGACAGGCTCTAGCTTCCACTCTACATTGCAAATCTTACAAGATTAAGCAGGTAGTACAAGAATGAATGAATGGATGAATACATTTTTTTTCTTGTCTACCAAGGATGCAAACTTCCCTCTTCATCTATCACACAATAGCAAAAAAAAAAAAAAAGTTGCAAAGCATAAGCAATTTACTCAGCACTTAAGGGGCCGCTATGGTGAAAAGAAAGAAAATGTACTGTAGTCCACTTTGTTATTCCTAGAGGTGTGTATCATTTAGTCTATCCACAAATGTCACAACAGGCAGTCATTCCGATAATATCTTGTTTTCTATCCAAGGCTGATTTTTTCACAATGTACCACAGTATGATTATCATTTCCAGCAGTATCCTGTCCTTAGTGACTGTAAATTCTATCTAGGCTTTCTGCAAGGAGCTGTTGGGGTAAGTACCATTTTTGTCTTATTTTTAATGACATAACTTTGTTGGGTGAAAGTTATTAGATATAGGTGTATAAAAAACCTCTACTCAGTTGCATACCGCCTACTTTGAGGCAATCTATGCCTGACATATAAAGCTATGTCCAACCCAGAATTAATGGACATGCTCCACCTCAGTAAATCTAAATCCCTTAGAGCCACGCGCTCGAGGGACTTGAACCTCAGCACAGAAATAAATAAAACATGCTGGAGGGACAGATTCATAACCCAAAGGCTCCCTTCGCTCTGGAATAGAATTCCAATTCATGTTAGGCAGAGCACCTCACTGACTCTCTTCAAGAAGAATCTTGATGAGTGGATGGGGGATCGTAGGTTTGTCCCAGGGATTACTTCCGTGTCACTATTAGACAGAGGCACAGTAAACTAAACTTTAAAAAGGGCACAGTATACACAAATCAAGGGGTGGAGTAAGCCAAACACAATCGGGCTAGGCTTATAAATGCCCCAGGGCAGATAGCCTAGTATGAACCTATGAACCTATGAACCTTACAAGAAGGAATGGTTAACATTTATCCTTTTCTGTTGTTGATATCCACTACCTCTCATTCACGTGTGATTTTTTTTTTCATATTTGATAACATATATGACATCATATTTGATAACATATGTGGCGTAAGCCACAAAGGGGTGGCGTAAGCCACAAATCTATGGGCTAGGCTTGTAAATGCCCTCGGGCAGATAGCCTAGTATGAACCTATGAACCTATGAACCTATGAACATATGTGACACTGCAGTAATTAGGATGAACTTCTGCAAAGCCTAATAGCTGAAATCTCTTCTGAAGACTTTCTCTTGGCAAAGAGGTCTTGTTCCTGCATTCTATAACACCAGCACTCAGAAGTAGGCACACCCTCTATCTTTGCAGATCATGGTATCAGGCACTGGTACTAAATGTACACCCAAGGCCACACTTCCCATTTCTATGCCGACAAATTGAGAAAGCACAAATGAAAAACAAAAGAAGAAAAACAGGCTACAAAATAATATACTTACTGCACCTATAATAGCATCCATCCACACCAGGAGAAAGAGGAAAAGTTCAGAACAAACGAGGCAGCAGGACTTTAATAAATACCCATTGCAAAGGGCTCTCTTGCAAGTTATCTTGTATGGTATGTATGAGGTATCTTTCGTACCTTACTTTTAGGGACCCTTTCTGGTGGTTAAATAATTGCAAGTGGTACAAAGCCACCACCAAGGGATGCATTAGCCAAAAACAGCTACACAAACAAACTCAGAAGACCCAGTCCTGAAGAAATGAGATACCAAAGGAGGCCTGACTCCTAGAGTTGTGGTACAAACTTCACTGCCTCTATAGAGTAAAACGATACCTTATTGACTCTGCTAGACAAAACACAGCAACTTCTTTTCTATTCCCCACCCTATTACATTCCTCTCCTACCCTAACCAATATCAACCCCTCTCTATCAACCAAACTAGAACAATTCTACAAAAAAGTAGTCCAATTCACAACCAACCAGCAATAAAAATCACATTAATGCCTCTGTCTAAAACAACTAAGTTGGCTTGAACTAAATAATTCTTTGTTATATTCACAATTAATTACTACTGTACAACCCTAAAAATTCCCATCTCTTCACTCCATCTTTCAGCCTTACACTACTAAGAGACCTCTGTGCTCCACTGACAAATCATTACTCTCCATAACTAAACCTAACAACAATGCAGGATACTCCCTGTATTCACACTGCATTGCTTATAGGTGGAAAACCATCCCTCTCCACTTGAGCACTGTTTAACCTGAAAGACATTGAATGTGAACCGAAATAACACCTGATAGATAATGTGCACCTGCACCTCCCCTGGTTAAACTGGCATGAATGTAGCTATATGAATTTGTGTCAAAAATCTCGGCTGCACAAAACGTAATGAAATATTATCATAGTTATAACTTCTTGTATCATATCATTTCCTTTATCATTCACTCCTTTCTTTCTTCGGGCAGCTCTAACTCTTAATCTTATCTTTCAAATCAAGGGGTAAAAAGGACACACAGACAAACCATTCCATAAAAAATGCAAGAAAAACCCAGCCACGCTGGAGTTTTACTTTGTGATACCTTAAATCCAGTGAAGGCCCATGGAATATATGCAAATGGCCCCTTAGGGGCATCGTGTTTTCAGCTACATGGCTTCTGAATTGACTTGACTTTTTTACTTTTTAAGTCTTTATGGTTACATTCAGGCCAATAAAGCCAACCCCCACTAGCTGTGGACTTGTCATCCTTATAAATACTGTTGCATCACTGATATGTATATTGATCCACCAGAGGAAACAATAATGCAGTTTGCATTAAGAAATCTTGAATAGCAAGGCAAAGTGGATATTTTATGACAGAGCATTAGAGTAAATATAAAGCCAAGAAAATCATACAATTTGTTATATTAACTCTTTAAATCATCTGTACTGCATTGTATGTGATCAGGTTAGATATCTCTATATCTGTGCAAACATTTTGATGACTAATATATTTAATAACATTAATGTTAAAGTTACGTTTGGTTATGCTGATTGTGAAGATCAAACACAAACAGGGACACTGACTGCTTTAGTTCTAATTTCACTGAACTGAACACAATAATTTAATTATCATTTTGCAGTCTTGTCAAATAGGAGTCCAAAGATAAAGGTAACCACAACAACCTTCCAAAAACATTCAGCACAATTGCAGTTGTTCCACTTTTCTGGCTAAGGACTTACTGTTGTCTGATCAATGCAGCACTTAAGCTAACCTGCACCTACTATTAAGCTATACAAATCAAAACCACTTAACTAAAAGCAAGGAATGTGTAATGAAAGTTTTGGTACGCTAAAGAAGTTTTTCATTTCTTGCTTTTAGTTAAGTGGTTTTGATTTTATTTTTTACTATTAAGCTATGCTAATCATCCAGTAGGTGTAGTTTTTTCTGGCCAAGAAATGCAGTATAGATACTCTCTTTGTAATTAGATTGTCGTCAATGAACAACCATCCAAGTAGCAAAATAGCAGCTGTCTGCACAATGTACTTCAATGACTGCTGTTTTTTTTTTTCTTTTAAAAGTGAAAATGCCTTGCGTTATAAAAATATAAATATGTTATTGTAACTTTAAATAAGGAAGTTCCTACTGTGACAAGGATGTGTGAGTCGTAAGCTCCATTTGCAAATGCTGAAGGAGTTAGACATTGTACAGGTGACATGGTTAACATGTCTTTCCAATGTTGCATGAAAGGCCAAGGCAGTACACCTGGACTGGAAAATGGAGTTATTTGTCTACATTTTCAAATATGTGAACATGAGAGTGTTCTTGTTAGAAAGGCTCATTCTACTTATCTTTCATGAGAATGTACTGCCTGTATTCTGGAACGGTGACTTCATGTAATGGCGAATCCTTTGATTCAGAAAGAACAATGCTGATTCCATTCTTACCATGAAACAGTGAGTACTGACCAAAAGAACTAGAACATGGATATATGTAGCAAAAATGAAGTTAAATTGAGAATAGATGGGTGCACTCTTTCTGACAGTTTGAAAACCTTAGTAATACAAACAGAAATATCTATAAATAAATGTCTGACAACCACGGAATATAGACACTTCTACATTTTGAAAGGCATTGGTTTAGATAGTTTGTGTACTAGAGGGTGCCACCTACATGGGCTTATGGGAACTGCATTAAGAACCAGTTACTGGGAGGAAGCCATGAGGCACACACAGAACACACTGGAGGTTTTGTATTCCTCAGTTTGCCATGGAATGCTTGAGTATTCCATAGGATAAGCTGGAGACCATTACTGGTGACTGGGATGTTTGGTCTGGTGTGCTTAGTTTTCTTTCACTGTAGCCAACATCAAGACAAGCAAGTCAGAAAATGACAATGATGAAGATGATGGTGATTCCACTTAAGCTGTGTGACATGACAGATCCTATGACAGAATTCCGCAAGTATCTACAAACTCAAGGAACTGTTGTATTCTGAAGAAACTGAAATTGAACTTTGATAACAGCTGTTCTACTTCACTCACTTTGAAAGCGCAGTTTACTGCAGTCACAGCCACTGGCACACAGACACTGTCAGGTCACTAGTTTTATGTTGTCACTGTTAACTTGGTGAGTCTATGCAGCTGTTAGAGCTGTTTATACAGATCACCAGTTTCTCCAAGGCAAAATGTGGTCTGCTTGCAACAACGCAACAGCCATAACATTTCCTGACCTTGTACAAGGTAAGAGCTGCTATCTTCCAAACAATTATTAACTTTTAAGCTATCAATTAAATGTTTAAAAATGTATTTTACTTTATCATTTATATAGTGGCATTGCAAACTTCAACTTTTCTATTAAATGTTTAGATATTTATTTTACTTTGTTATTTATATAGTGGCTGTTTTTGTAGCTGCATCAGGCAGCTCACACCGAGCAGTAGGAGCAAATGATCTAACAAAAACGTATTTCTGAGGATATTTAAATATGATACCAATACAGGTAATCCCATATGAACTAATGAAGAAGGCAATTCTGGACATACTGCTGATGATGAGAAGATCATTCTTAACAGACATAAATGAATGAAGCAAAGGTGATTTTGCAAATTTTAATTTTACACTGATTTTTGAATGGGATCTATTCCAGTGAAGGTATGAAAAAAATAAAAAAAACTTGGAGAAATTAAACATGGTAAAATACAGCTGTAATATTTATAACATAGTTCAGGCATTTATATTAATCTATGGCATTAATAGATACCATCTGAATTTATATATGAATATAATATGGTTCCCTCTGAACTGACCTCTTTTCTACATTACTGAAATAAAACTATTTTCAGTATTTTAGAAATAACAGAAGCAACATTACATTTTTTAATAATAACATATAAAATCTGGAATGATATGACAGCATATAATATTGCAAAAAAAAGCAGAAAAAAGCAGAAGTAGTATTACTATTATCAATAAATGAGTTTGCAGTGCCATCCGTCGTTGTTGGACATTTGATACTCATTTCTAACGCCACTGTGCAAACATCAGGAGGTATGTCTGTATATTGAAAATATGAAGAAAACACAATCAGCAGTCTCTAAGGTAAAACTTATCTTCTCAGATCCAGCAAAAACAGACCCTTGGATTTTGAAAGGTTTACTGCAGTACAGAAGCTTTAACTCCAAAGGTCTCCTCCCTCTTTAATTACTCCAAATCCTTTGGGTTTCTAATACCATGACGGGAATGGACCCCATTCCTAAGTCAAAGTACGATTAAAGTTCATGAAATTAGTATTGTTTCACTCTTTGATGTCAGCCAAAAGAGCTATTTGCAGCACCCGCAATGAGTGATTCATATCCCAGTATCCCAATGAACCAATATGGCAACACTGGCTATACAATGGACAGCAGTCTCCCCAGGGAAGCTGCATGTGAATCCAGCACTCCAGGGGAATGGATAACAGATTAGCTATGTGCTGTCTCCAAGAAATGATGGAAGAGCTGGAATGATGTGATGGAGTAATTCAGAGAATCAGTCTACCAGGTTAGTTTGGATGCAATGAGGAAAAAGTTTTTTGTCTATTAACAAAGTACTATTCTGTCTGTTAACAGAGTACACCCATTCAACCCCATTGAATGAGTCACAGCCCATAGCATGGTTACATGTACCATGAATCTGCATGTGTGCATGCGTGTTTTGTGTGTGTTTGTATGTATGTGTTTCTATACATATGTGTGTGTGTGTGTGTGTGTGTGTGTGTGTGTGTGTGTGTGTGTGTGTGTGTGTGTGTTTGAAAGGTTGATGTGTTTGTCTTAGCAGCTTTACCCTTTCTTAATAGGAGATTCTTACCATAACCTTAATTAGCAGTTTAAAATAGCCAATTAATGCTGGTTGTGAGAAACTCTACTGAGTCCCAGGAAAGGGCATTTCAATGAGGTGATATAAGTTAATGCCCACTAATCCAAGAAATAAATTAAATTATCCAGAATACAAGCCTTGGCATAAATCATTATTGTGGAGGACAGTTATGGTGTAACAAAGTATTGTGAGTATAAAAAGTATCCTGCATGACATTCACAATATAAAATAATACCTTTGAAGTCACTCATTGTGTGTGAGTACAGTATATGACACAGCTGTATTATGGGATATCTTGGAGAAGCTATATGGTGTAACATGGCACTATGGAGGATTCTCATTGTATACACAAGTATCCTACATGATATGAAAGTGAGTAAGAGTACCACTAAAGTTATACATGATGTAAAGAAGTCTCTTGTATAAAATTCATGGTATAAAAGAGGATCCTGATAGTATATATGGTATGACTGCAGACAAGAGGTATTATTTTGTTAGATGTGGTAAACAGGTGTATTGTGGATGATGCATATGGTGACTCATTCAGGAGGATGTGCATGGAATTATGCTTATAATTAGATGGTGTGAGTGGGAAATGTTCATATGTGACCACCTCTTAAGCTTCTGAAGCAGTTGCTACAAGATAGATATGAGACACTGTGGTGCACTCATGTGGGCAGGTATCAGCAATAGACAAAGTACCTTTCTATAGGGAAGGTAGGGGGATGGTGGAGGTAAAGTGAAAAAAACAGAAGCAGAAGAGCAGATATACCTGCTATATAAAACATATTAAATACAATGTAAACTGATATTGTATGCAAAATTTTACTGAAATCCTTAACACTTTTAAGATCACATGCAGGTGGATTTTCCTGCTACAACATATAGACAAGCAGAGATGATGATATGAAATGGGTCTACTTGAAAACATCGACACGCCAAAACACCAACATCGAGAACACCGAGACAGGAAGATCGACAAATGAGATGACCGGCAGTTTAAAAGCATGAAACTTCACATGCCCGACAAACCACAATCCCGACAATCAACAAAACAAAACAAATACCTTTTCCAAAAAACACACACAACACAAGCATACCAAAAACCTTACAAACCTACACTAAACCTTACATACACAACTATCTATGCACTAACCTTAACCCAAACCCTGACCCTAAGGTCTGTCACTATCGCACACTCACCTAACCCATGCCCTAACCCTAACTCATTTAACCTGCCCCTAACCCTAAAGTCTGTCACTATCGCACACTTACCTTACCCACACCCTAACCCTAACTCACTTAACCCGCCCATAACCCTAAAGTCTGTAACTATCGCACACTTACCTTAACATGTCAGTGTTCTCAGCATTGGGCTTTTAAACTGTCGGTCATCTCAGTTGTTGATCTTCCAGTCTTAGTGTTCTCGTCGTCGGTGTTTTGGCGTGTCAGTGTTTTCAAGTAGACCCTATGAAACACATTATGTTTCCTGTCATGGTTGGGAAGCTTCTATTCGCCCTCCTGAATGAATAATAATACATCTGTACACATTGTACACAGGGCTATCATACAGGGATGGACATTTTCTGTTTCTGAATCCTTTACTGTTGGTTTGTAATCCTAAAATAGTCCCCTAGTCTCCCACAGAATAAAGTGCTGTCTTCATCTTCTAGTGTATTTATATATTCATTTATTTATTTGCTTTTTTGGACAGATAACAAACTTATTACTCGCATAGTCATGTGTATTTATTTAATTATTTATATTTATTTATTTATAAATGCGTGTATTTATTTATTTATTTATTTTTGTTTGCTTATTTATTGCAACAGTTATAATTCCAATCATATTGTTTAGCTGAACACAGATTGTGAAAAGGGCTGATGTTAAGAAGTTTCAACCTGGAAGCCTCCCAGTAGAATTTGTTGATTTCAGTCTTGAATGCTTAGCAGTGCTTGTTGCTTAATTCTATTACAGCAGTCCAGTGTTTTTTTCCTAAGGCAGTAATATTTTATGTGAGGTTTGCATTCCCTTAAAATCATGCAGTGCAATACATGCTAAACATACTAACAAGATATTAATGAGAAGGGCAAAGTATTTTGTGGATAAAACAAATGAGCAGATACAGAGTTAAAAGATGCTTGTCCAATCACTCTTCATTCATAATATTATAGCCATGAAACAGAAGATTAATCTGCCCTGCTATCATTATGCTGTTAGTTTCACAAGCAAATTACCGATTGCAGTAAATGATGTCACTGATTCAAGCAGCGGTATTAGCACAAGGTGGAGGAGGGGCTGCAGACAGAACTGACTTGCTAGAAAAGAGAGCTTGACTTACGTGGACGTGAATGATTTGTAAACAGCACTGAAAGGTTACACAATGCAGTTTTATAAAACAATGTGATGTCTGAGCGATCCATACATTACTCTAAAGTGCAGCTTTGTTATTAATCTTTTTTTGTGGGGGGATAATACATGTTTCAGTGGTTTTACTGAAGGGCAGTCCCTCACAGCAGATATGAGGAGAAATGATGCAACTTTTCTTCTCATTTACAAGTAGGGAACATCAATGTAATTAATTATGCGATTGTTAGCAAACCCATTTCAGTAGTGAAGACGGTATAATGTGACTTTGCTCTGTTAGACATACCAGATTCGGGAGGATTTGGTAATATGCTAATATGAGAATGTACTAGCCAAGGGACATATCAGACTTTTCACAAGTCCCCCATTAAAGTTTTGGATTGCAGTTTTAGATCCTTTTTTGTGAGTCAATATTCTCCAATTAATTTAGCAAATAATGCAGAAAAGGTAAGATTAATGCTATCACAAATGGCTACTAAAAATTGCATGTATTAAAATGGCATGAAAACTAGTCAAATTTTGATAGCAGTTTTGCAAAAATTTCATCTGTTGTTAGTCTTTTTTAGTTATAGCAAGGTCAGTCTTTGTATTAAAACATCTAAATTGTATAATATTGAAATTGTGAGGGCATCGGTTTATCACGTGGATTAAATAAATAAAAAATACTCTGGTCACCATAACCTCTATGTTTTGTTGCACTGTATAGAAAAAAAGCTAACATAAGTTTGATTATCATGACAAACTTCAGTCCACTTGCAGACTTGGACACAATAAACACACTTTTGTTGATTTACCTGTCACTTCCATGTACATTGCATTCATTGCTGAGATATGCAGTATGACTGAGATGGGATTAAACTCTGTGAAGCTACTCTTACCAAGTTGCTAAAACAATTTGCAGTCAACAACTATTGGCTGAGACTGGAATGTGGAATTGTATGAGTGTTTTGGCAAAAGATAAAATGGAACATTTTTCCCTGCCCTTCAGGAGACAAAATACACTACATAATATATTCATACATGACAATAAAAAGTTATTATGGTCACACATGTTCAGTTCAATTAGTTAGAAAGAAATGTAGACATTTTTATAAATTTAAAAAACAATGCATGTCCTTGAAACAAGGATGATGTTATTTGTAGAGCAACAGTGTTTTCATGTTGGAGAAACAATCAGGTAGAATGTGGCATTGTTTGTTATGTGACAGTACCTTAAACATGGCTAAACTTATACATCATTACTGAAAACAAAAGCAGAGTATACTTTGTAATACAGATGCATATCGAAGAATGAAACCCTATCTGTGTCTAGGGGAAATAGACCCTAGCACTATATGTAACTGAATCATTTGACTATTAACGTGACTTATCTTTGCTAAGACCCATTAACCTCTGCACAAACACACGCGCGCGCGCACGCACACACACACACACACACACACACACACAAACACACACACACACACACACACACACACTTCTAATTCTCATTATTGCAACCTACGGAAAGCTGGCAGCTATTGCATTTAACCAGCAAGTGCAGTAAAAAACCCTTACCATCTTTTTGAAAATCTGAAAAGCTGGGCAGTTCTTCACTGAGCATCGACTGACTTCTCTGTTCATCATATTCCAGGGGTATTTGACAGAAGTGCTGTGATATTTGCTAAGTCAGTAGGTAAGCAGTGCTCACTGCCCCTTCTGAGGATGATGTGTGCAGTGTGTTGGGGAGATGACTTCAGTATTTCAGGCACAGCTAATGGCTAGCTCCATGCTGCAGTTTCACTCCTGCAAATAACATGATCTTCCTTCGCATATGTCCACCCTGACAAGTTCTCTTTATGCCGCCGTTAGTCAGCCTGGCATCATAAAAGGCACGACTCTTCAGAAGAACATAAAAATGAAATACAGCTTAAGGCCCTTCTCTGCATAGCAATGTGAAAAGAAAAAATATGTAGTAATTATTACTTATTTATATACATCTCTACTTTCTCACTGTCCTGTTTCTTATTCTCATGCAGCTTATATTTTAAACAACTGTGAGAAGCATGCTAAGTCAATTTTTAGCTGACAAAAATAATTCACAGTTGCATTAGGGAGATTATGGTACATATGACATAAATATATAGAAATTTACTTGCATAACTTACATCTGTATAGAAATGTGTGCATGATTAATGCAATCTTCCATAAAGTGACCCTTGACAACAACGACCTGATTATATCTTCAAGTCACAACATCTACTGTTTACTAAATTTGAAAGAGTTAATTTTGCAGAAAGGCACAGTCATTGTTCTGCTCTATGCTATTTTATATGATCTACAGGGACAGAGTTTTACAATAAAATGTCACAGTCAATTAAAGTATGACTGAATTAAGCCACTGGCTATGAAGAAAAGCCATAAAGTTCTGATTTTATTGAGGTTCTGTTGCAAAGATACTGACTCGCATTCATAAATAACTCTGCAGTGCATGTCACATTAACTAGATGGAAATGCTAGACTCATTCTTAATACTAGTTGCAATAAAAAACATCACTATCTGAAGGATTCATAAAGAATTCTAACAGTTGCATATTCTGTGATAGAAAGGCCCTGTTTTTGTGATGCAGAGATTTCTAATTCACAGACACATTAGCCACAATTAGGAAAGACCTCTTTATCAGTTAATTTACATGGCTTTGAATCACCACTAACTAGCATGAGTGCAGATCATTACTTTCTTGTGGTAGTTTACAGTGGCAGCTACATTGTGTTAGCACAGACTCCCTCTCCCCATTACTGCTCCCCCCACACACACTACATACCCCATGCTTGCCCTTTTATCTGAGCATCTCCAATGTCTCATTCTTTCCTGCCCTGGTAATTCACAAGTGATTACATGCAGTCCTTCAACCTACATATTCGAGGTTCCCACTTTATGTCCGTTAGGAAATGCATGCTTGTGCAAAGACTGTGATCCTAATACTAATGTATTTCAATATTTCTAGAAGAAATACTTAGCATTCCTCCATGTTAGTGTACCATAATTACTTATGGTTGTTGTCCTGATGTCTTGTGCTATGAGGTTGAGAGGTATGCGTAACGTTCCCTGCCCCACTCCCTATATGTAGCGTTCCCTGTCTCATTCCCTGATAAGTCACAAACTGTTGTGGACATTGCATAATGCCTGAGATCTTCAATATGTGTTAAAACATTTACAACATGCTTGTACTTACTTATTACTTAGTGCAGTGGCCTAGTTCATAGGTTCATAGGTTTATACTAGGCTATCTGCCCTAAGGCATTTATAAGCCTAGCCCAAATTTTTGCGGCTTACGCCACCCCTTATATGAAAAAATACTGTGCCCATTAGTTTGTTGTGCCTCTGCCCAGCAGTGACATAGAGATGATTCCCGGGGTAAACCTACGATCTCCCATCCACAGGTCAAGATTTCTCTTGAACAGAGCCAGCGAGGTGCTCTGCCTCACATGGACCGGGATTTTATTCCACAGCATAGGGAGTCTCTGAGTGATAAATCTATCCCTCCAGCACATCCTATTTATATCTGTGCTAAGGTTTAAGTCACTTGCTCTAGTGGTTTTGGTGGATTTGGATTTTTTAAGGTGGAGCATATCCATTAATTCTGGGTTGGACATGGCCTTGTATGTCAGGCACATGTCACCTCTGAGCAGATGGTATGCGACTGAATAGAGCTGGAGTTTCTTCAATCTGGCAGCATATGACAGATTTTGGAGTCCCTTTATCCTTTTGGTGAGGAACTTTTGGGGTCTCTCCAATTGCTGCAGATGTCGGGTGAGATACATCCCGAATGGGGCATTGTACTCGATCATTGCTCTGATAAGTGAAGAGTACAGGGGAACAATGACCTCACTAGATCTGGATGTGAATCCCTTCATGATCAGGTGGGCAATGTAGAAGGTCTTTCTAACCACTTTAGCAATGTGAGTGTCAAAAGAAAGGCCACTGTCAACCTGGGTCCCCAGGTCCCTGATAACCTCTTCTGTGCTTAGTGGATTGCCACCTATATGGTAGCTTGGGGTTACCTTGTTTTTCCCAAAGGGTATGACTATACATTTTTGGCGTTTAACTTCAGGCCATGGCTCTGGCACCAGCTATCTGTTTCCGTGAGTCCCTTCTGAAGGATATCCGTGTCCGATGCACTTTCCACTATGGCGCCCAGTTTGCAATCATCTGCAAACTTTGTCAGCCAAAGTCCTCCCATGTTGGCCTGTACTTCTGAGAAGTAGATGCCGAACAATAGGGGGCCAAGGACCGAGCCCTGTGGGACACCACTTGTGACCGGCTTGGAGTCTGACATAGCACCAGCAACTCTAACCCTGTGGGTTCTGTCCTTAAGCCAGTTTGCAACCCATCTTGTGACATATGGGTTTACATTTAAGCTGGTAAGTTTTTCTACAATACCCGAGTGGGGTATTGTGTCAAAAGCCTTTGCAAGGTCAAGGTAGGCTGTATGGACTGCCTTTCCCTCATCAATGGCCTTGGTGACTGTTTCAAAGAAGTCAACCAAGTTCAAAAGGCATGATCTTCCCTTGACGAAGCCAAACTGGGTCAGGTCCAATGTCTGCAAGTCCCCTATATCTTTGTTTATGAGCTCCATTATGATCCTCTCCATAGCTTTGCAGACTAGACTTGTTAAGCTTATGGGGCGGTAATTACCAGGGTCCGTAGAGGCACCGCCTTTGTGGAGTGGGACCACAGTTGCCGTACGCCACTCCTTGGGCACGTATCCTGTGGTAAGGCTGAGATTAAACCGCTGCCTTATGTGCGGGTTTAATTCCTTGTTTAGCTTGTGTAGCACACAGCTGTGGACACCATCCGGTCCCATTGATGCTGTGTTTTTAGCTTTAGAGAGAGCAGCTTTCACCTGCGCATTTGAGATGTCTGGGAGGCTACACTCCACTGGGATAGTTATCTCTCCTTTAGGGGGGGAGAGGGGGGTGAAGTTTGCACTGAACCTGTCTGCCAGTATGTTGGCAATGTCTGTGGGTTCAGTGATTTTTGTATCATTTTGGACTAATTCTGAGCATATCTGGGAGTTTCCACCCAGGTTCCTAACATAGCTGAAAAAGGCCTTATGATTGTCCTTTGAATCCATGGCAATTTTTCTCTCAAAATTGGCCTTAGTTGATTTTATGAGTGCTCGTATTTTTTTACTAATAATGATCAGGGGTGACTTCCCTTTTATGGATTTTGTTCTATCATGTAATAGCTTTCTCCTCTTATTGTAAAGTTTGTTAATGGCTGGGGTCCACCAGACTGGACGTTTGCCCTTTGTGGAAAGAGTCTTGGTTTTATTTGGGATTGCCTGATCCATGCAGTCCTGGAGGTGTTCATAGAAGGCTTTTGTAAGGGCTTCCGCAGCTTGGGTTGTGGTTTCCACTGGCTCAGTGGCCTTGAAGGATACCACACCAGTCTTGAGTAGTGTGAAGTTTGCTTTAGAGAAGTTCTTCACTGTGGTCTTTTTGTTTGGGGTGGGGGCGGGATGTGGATTTCCAGTGAGATTAGTTTATGATCAGATCTCACCAATGAGGGATATACTTCCGGTGTGGAGCATTTTGTCCCCATGTTTATGATAATGAGATCTAGTATATTTTCTCCTCTCATGGGAACAGTGACTAGCTGTTCCATGGCATTTGAATTTATGAACTCCAGGAACCGTTGGGCTAGAAAATTAGGGCTTGAGTAATGTTCCCAGTCTATATTCGGGTAGTTGAAGTCACCCAATATGATGGTGTTTGGAGATACATTTATACCCTCCAGTGTCTTCAAGAAGGCTGTGTGGGGTTCCTGAGTTTGAGAGGGTGGCCTGTAGCATGCTACAATTTGTAGAGCAGTTTTGCCTATGGTTAGTTGCACCTGGATGGTTTCCGAAGCTTCGTGCGTTGCCACCAACCTGGAGGTGTTAGTACTAGAGATTTTTGTACCAAGGTGCAAGGTTCAAATCTGTTCTTCCCTCTTAGTACTTTATTTATTTATTTTTAGTATCTCACTTATTTCTGTTAAATATGATATCCTCTGTGTATATATACAATTTCCAAGAACTAATAAAAAATCCAACAGGGAAACTGTACTAGACTGAACCTTAACAAATAAACCCTTCCTCTACCAGATTATTGGTGGCTGTCTACCAGACAGTCTTAGTGACCACATACCAACCTATCTCCTTAGATACCATACTAACACCCCTAGGAATACCACTTAT
Source organism: Protopterus annectens (assembly GCF_019279795.1). Lineage (NCBI taxonomy): Eukaryota > Metazoa > Chordata > Ceratodontiformes > Protopteridae > Protopterus > Protopterus annectens. Next base: position 491,221,480 of record NC_056726.1, read on the forward strand.
CGCCAAATTCACAATAAAAAAACCTCAGCCTCCAAAACATTATAGATGCATTAACACATTGTGACTGGTCCCCCCTCAAAACCTTGCCTGTAGAGGATGCCATGGAGTATTTTAATAATACTTTCCTTAATATCCTAAACAGTAGATCCCCAATTAGGACATTACACTCTAAAGAATACTACCCACCTTGGTTAACTACTAATACCAGGAAACTCCTTAAGCTAAGGGATAAAATGTGGAAGGCATGGCGAACTACCAAAACCCAAACTGATTGCACTGCCTACAAACAAATCAGGAATAAGGTAAAACAGCAAGTTAAACTAGAGAAAAAAAAACTACTATACAACACTACAAATTAGTCGTGAAAAAAATCCTAAAAATTTGGCCAAACCTCAGCCCCTCCCCCTAACCTAAAAGACAAAAATAGACACTACTGCTGAAGTGTTTAATAAGTACTTTTCAGAAAGTATAATATCCCTAACCAAAAACAGCTCTGTAAGCAATAACACCGTAATCCACTCACCTACAACACCTAGACCAGCTATCGATAATAATAACTTCTTCTCTTTCAAGCCCATCCCCTCAAGCACCATAGAAAAACTACTACTCAAACTCAAACTCACCACACTAGCAGCAGACAGCTTACTATCCGCATTCATAAAAATAACAGCCGAAGCGTTATCCTATCCAATGTCAATTCTCATTAATCAATCCATCTCAGAACAGTATGTCCCTTCTATCTGGAAAACAGCACACATAATGCCCCTACATAAAGGAGGCAACTCAACTGAACTGTCAAATTATAGACCAATTGCCATACTTTCCCCTCTCAAAATTACTAGAATGCTGCATACATTCTCAACTTTTACAGTATCCCTCCACTAACAATCGACTAGCTATATCCCAACATGGTTTTAGGCCCCATCATAGCAGCACAACTGCCCTCCTCAGTTTCACCAACACCATCAACAAATTCAGAAATGAAGGGAATTTAGTGTCATCAATCTTCCTTGATATATCCAAGGCCTTTAATACTGTTTCCAACCATAAACTCCTGAACATTCTATACAATCCGAACTTTAGTCCCTCTAGTCTTGCCTGGTTCTAAAGCTACCTAACTGGCCATCAACAAACTGTAAAGTGTCAACAGGACCTATCCTCAATACTCCCAGTCGCATTAGGTGTCCCACAAGGATCCATACTTGGACCTCTTATCTTCAGTATATTTACAAATGACCGATACACTGCCACCTCCTGTGCCTCCATAATCCAATACACAAATGATACAACACTTATATGTACAGCAAAAAACATGCAACAGCTCTGAGATTTAACACAAAAGTCTTTTAGTGAAATAGAACTCTGGTTAGCCAAGTCACAACTAATATTGAATCCCAATAAAACCAAACTCATGATATTCCACCCCACTTGACCCTCAGATCCTCCACCCACCCTCCATATCATCTCCTCTAACAATACAGTCATTACTCCAGAATCGCAGGCTAAACTACTTGGCATAAAAGTTGATAATAAGCTCTGTTTTGCCCTCCACATCGCATAATCAATAAAGCCAACCAAAACCTGGAATTGCGCTACAGGAACAAAAATTACCTTACAGCTCCCACCAGAATTACTATTGCTAGAGCCTACCTTCCATCAATACTTCTTTACAGCTTCCCCATTCTAACTAATCTTAAAAAATCTGACCTTAACAAACTAGTAGCAAGCTATAATAAAATAGCAAAATTTCCATCTGACTCCACACACAGAACGCACCACTGTCTTGCCTTAAAAAAAACGTCCTGGTTAGAACTCCCTCAGCTATTTATCTGTAACCAGCTAACCATGGCCCATAAACTATTCCACCAGCCCAAAAAACTCCTGCCCTATCACATATTTTACAACCCTTCTCCAACAATCGCACTCTTCACTCAGCTAACAAATATCTCCTTTGAGTACTGGAGGGACAGGTTCCTCACCCAGAGACTGCTCATGCTATGGAACAGACTTCCCATACATGTCAAGCAGAGCACCTCACTGACACTCTTCAAGAGAAATCTTGATGAGTGGATGGGAAATAGAAAATTCACCCCAGGAATAACTCCAGTGGCTCTACTCGACAGAGGCACTGGGAACTAAGGTTGGGTGGCACAATGCCAGGGTAATCCTATGGCTAGGCTTGTAAAGGCCCCAGGGCCATTAGCCTAGTACATACCTATGAACCTATGAACCTAAATCCCTAAGTCCTCTAATACTGCCGATGATTCTGTCCACTCCTCATATGTTGCAAAAGCCTAGAATGCTCTTCCTCCTGACATTACAAATACTCCTACTCATCACTCTCTCTTTCGGCTTTTCCTGGTTAGGGGTCACCACAGCAGAACTCCGGTCCGCTAATGATTGGCAGTGGATTTTTACAGTGCAGAGTTTCCAGCCTGATGCCCAACCTTTAAAGAAGGCACACCTATTCATGCACGCACCTACCTGCATGTCTTTAATGTCACTCGACCACAGGGAGGACATGTAGACTCCACACAGAAGACACTCCAGCTGAGAACTGAATGGGAGAACCTCTTGCTGTGAGGCATGACACTTTTAAAAAGCTTCTCAAGAATCACCTAACTACCATGTGGTTATGCCCATGCTATCACCCAGGATAACTACTTCCCCTGCCTTCATGCTACCCTGTCCTTAAAAACTAAAAGACATACCTTGAGGTCTTCCCACTAGTACCAACTCTAATTACAGGGTGCATTTATTATAGGGTCTACCTAGACATGGTTCACCTTGAAATGTTGCCTATGTCTTCACCCTGTACTTTACATGCAATATTATATCGGTAATCACATATACTGTATTTTATATGTCTGTTATCTGTAAGTCTCATTGATTGTATTCTATAGGCTAGGCCTCATACATTGTATGCTTAGCCTCATATATTGTATTTCATATGTGAAGGATTGCATCAGCAACCCCATCTAATCTTTGTATTACTGTTTATATTGTTTCCAAGTTGTGTGTTGAATGATACTGTATTTTATTGTGCTGCAGTTCTTTCTTTAATGTGGAGCTTTTCTCTTCAGGCCTCCTCTGAAAATGTGTACCTCCCCAGTCAGACTTTCCCAGTAAACAAATGCAAAATAAATAAATAACTAAATAAAATATATAAAGCCATAACAGAATGCAAAAGACTGCATAGAATAAGGTTATTATAAACCCCCTACTACTAGATTCACACTAGTATGCAGGCTAATTCACTCAAACCTCTTCTGCATTTGTATATATTATGCTGGGTTCATAGTCGTTTTTTTTTTCCCATTATTTAATAATATTACCACATCCCAGCTAGGAATATAGCTTCTTCAAAGTATCAATGGTAAAAATATAACTATCATTAATCAAGTCTCCTTGCTTGCATTGTTTTATACCATATATATATATATATATATATATATATATATATATATATATATATATATATATATATATATGGTTCCCTATCAGAAGCCTGAAACACTATAAGCCTGAAAATCAAAATCCTGAAAACTATAGACAGAAAGACCAAAATCCTGAAACTCAAAATCCTGAAAACACAAAATGGACATACTGACGTCATTGTGGCTTTGCTATTGTTAGCCCTGTGGTGTTGGGTCATGCGTTGGGTTCAGGTAAGTGTGCGGTTGGTTTTATGTTAGGGTTAGGGGCGGTTTAAGTGAGTTAGGGTTAGGGCGCAGGTTAGGTATGTATGCAATAGTGACAAATATTGGGGTTAGGGGCGGTTTAAGTGAGTTAGGGTTAGGGCGCGGGTCAGGTGAGTGTGCGATAGTGACGGACCTTAGGGTTAGGGTTAGGGTCAGGGTCAGTTGGTAGATATTAGTGTGTTTATAGTGACATATCAGCATTATTTGTGTTTTCAGGATTTTGAGTTTCAGGACTTTGGTCTTTCAGGATTTTGGTCTTTCAGTCTATAGTATATATATATATCATAGTTTTGGTATATGACAAACTATTACTGTATATCATATGCTAAAATGATGGGTCTGCAGAATACCCCTACACCATCTGTTGCCAGCTTATTAGCACTACGCACCCTGAGAAAGAGGGCAACCTCACTCAGAGCACAAACCGCCTCATATTTACTGACAACCATATACATTTACCACATACTAAATGCATGTGTGAGAGGTGCAGATACCTAGCTAAACCAGTGGTATCTCATCAAAACACAATGTCAGTACAAATCAGGCGGTCAGTACTTGGACTCACTTTGCCCCGCGGGGTATGCTACTCATTCATATTTAAGGCAAAAACTGACACAAATTCCTCAACAGGATGAATATACTTCACTAGGCAAGCATATAGCCCCACCTAACACCGAACACAAACACTGCTATGAAGAGTATCAGATCTGGCACACCACAGCTTTTTAAGGATTGGTGGCCAACCGCTATATATATGGAAATGTCCTTGTCAAAAAAAACTCTATGGGGATGCACGCAGATGAACCAATCACCAGGCTGAGCAAGGAAAGGGTGACAATGAGCTGCTTCTTAGATGTCAGCACACATTAGGTCATTAGAGCACTCATGTCACTTCTGTTCATTGCCCATGCAGTCATAAATGACTTGAGAAGCACATCCTTGGACTATATGAAGAGAGACATGGAGAGACATGGCTAAGATTTCTCAGTATGCATCCACGTCTAGTAAGAAACACTACTTCTATCAACTTTGACTATACATCCTTCTTCGACTATGTTAGCATCCTATCTGTGGTTCAGTTTGGAGGAGCTGCTCCAAGTCTGGCAACTTAGCCAGAGACCTGGAGTGACTCTCAACTAAATCCAAGGCATCCACTGTGATCAACAAAAATAAATATATTTTAAGTTTGCACTGCACTTTTTTGAACTGTGTTTTGTTCAATTGCTGTTTCATTTTTTTTTTTTGCCATTGTTGCTACTTTGACTGTTTTTTCTGCACTTTGAAATCCTAGAAATTCTGTAGTTCAAAGCATAGGGTAGATTCAGATCTGCTAAATCTAGGCTGTTTGGCATAAACTGAGCACTAAAGCCAGCCGTCCTACATTACGAAGGCCCTCGTGTACCCCTGTGGTAGATGTGTACAGCCCAGGACCCATCTGAGTTGGAGATTATTAGAATAAGGCTCAGTTTTGAGCTCTACCATTGGCTAGTTTATGTTTAAAATGTTTAACTTTGCTTTCACTTAAATACCGCATTTGTGCGTAACCTCACACTGGTGGAGTTTATCACTTCTGTGTATAGACACAAAAGCTTAAAAACAACAATTTTCCCTTGAGAATTGCTAGAGAACCCTCCTTTGCTTCACTACCTCACTGTGGCAATGCAGCTACGCATTGCTACCCAGCGAGCAACTCATCTGCGCATTCTAAGGCATTGACCTAGTCTTCCCCCCTTAGCCTTCCACAGAATAGTCACCCTTGTTATTCTCACAAGCAAATCCTAGTCCATCTAGCCCATCTCCACTAGTCACTACAATATATACCTGCTATAATGGATGGACAGTTTCCCATTACTTCTTCAGTCAGTCTGATTGAAATGGGCATCCTGAGGAATTGCCTCATCTATATTGACAATCACTTGCTGCTAAAGCAAACAAATACAGTATGTAAGAGATGTAACTACCATAAATTAGAAGCAATCCTCTCACATAACAACAAACAAGACATACAACAGGTTCTCAGCACACACACCTTCCCTCTCACACAAGAGAAGGTCATGACACATTAACCCACATACGAGGAGGTACTCACTAAGCGTCTACTGAAAGACCAGAGACCTCCCAAGTGCAAGCAACATATGCATACTGGTAAATGAACAGAATCCACCACCACACATAATGACACACATATCAGTGTCTCAACAGTTAAGCTCCTAAGGCAAAATACCTCAAAACCAAATATTCTGGTCATAGGTGACTCAGTAGTGAGACACAATGATGTCCCCCTCATCAGGTTGAACAAGGAGAAAGTCAAAGTCAGTTGCCTGTCAGGTGCCAGGATCTGTCAGATCACACATGCACTCAAGTCGCTCAGCAACAATTACTGTTATAACTCTGTCATAGTACATGTTGGTGTGAATGACTTGAGATGTACCTCTGTGGACTATATGAAGAGAGACATGACCAAACTCTCAGATTATATGTCCCAGGCAGGTGTGCCCCTAGCCTTATGCAACATTCTACTTACACTGAGGATAAAGGCACAATACAGACAAAAAATGATTGATTTCAATAATTGGCTTATCTTCTGGTGTCACTCCAGGGGGATCCAGTATCTGTCTGCCTGGGAAGACATGGTCAACACAGTCGATGTTACTTTGCCAGTGATGTCCTTCACCTGTCTCCTCACAGCTTTCAGATACTGGCAAAGATGCTTGCCTCCCCCATAATGCCTTTTTTAGGCAATATCCAATCAACAAAACTTCTGATGTAAAGAAATCCGCTAAAGACAAACACAAGGTCATGATGCTTAATGCTAAGAGCTTAAACAGTAAATTGCACTCCCTGGAAGCATTCCTCACCTTGGAAGATGCTGATGTTTGTGCAGTCACAGAGACTTGGTTCAAGGTCATTGACAGCACCCCAGCCATACAAGGCTACAATGCCTTTCATACATTCAGACTCCAAAATGAGCATGAAAGAACCAAAGGTGTTGGTGTATCCATCACTAAATCCAAATTCACCTCGAGACTGGTGAAACAGTACCACTCTCTTGAGCTACTCCAGGTCCAATTAGCTATAAGAAAATACTCTTCCACATCATTGCTAGTTGCAGGTCCCCAGTCATGAACCAGGAGAAGCACACTGCCTATCTGGACTTGTTAGAGTCGCTCAAAATACAGCCAAACACCTTGTTCATGGGGAGATTTCAGCTATCCTTCCATCGATTGGGTGACTTACATGAGCACAAACACAATTGCTGCAATCTTGAACAGTTGGTCTGTGCCCCACAAGGGGCTCAAATTTCCTGGACCTAGTGCTCACCAATGTGGGGGGGGGGTCACTGCATTACCCCCTCTGTGTTGCCCTCCCTCCTAAGGTCAGACCATAAATCTGTCTCGTTTGAAGTAAAGATCAAACTTGACACCCCGCAGGACGAAAGAAATCCTGAAACATTTCTCCAGATTAAACTATTGCCTACTGAGCAATGGTATAAAATGTTTCATAGCCCTTGACAACATACACAACAATGATTCCTATACAGTGGAATATACAATTGCCCTATATAGCCATTTAAACAAATGCATTGACTCTGCTGTACTTAACAGGAACAAAACCAGGTCTTCTTGAAAAACAAGCCACTCTCGTAGACTGTAAGTATAAATAAGTTACACAACAAAATAAATAAACTATCTAAGAACAGGAGGAAACTAACTCAACAGAGGAAGAGTACCCTCCACAACTTGAACACGCAAATTCGATATCTTGCTAAGACCTCTAAGACTAGCTGCAAGTCTAAATTAGCATCCCTAGCTAAAGATAATCATAAGACATCCTTTAGCTATGTCTGTAACCTAAGAGAGAATTCCAGCTGTGTGCTGATCTTATTGTGGACGGTACCACTCACATTGAACCTGAGGAAATTGCCAATCTGCTAGCCAACAGATTTGGCAATAACTTCATTCCCCCATCCCCACCTGATATACCCCAAAGCATTTCTGATAGCAGTCCTTTACCGAATGTCTCCAAATAACAGGCGATACAGGCACTCTCTCCAAGGCCAAAAACACAGCCTCTGTGAGACCAGATAACATCCCAGGCTGCTTACTAAACAAACTAAAACAAGACCTAGCAGAACTACTCAGCACTCTCTTTAACCATAGCCTGAGAGATGGCTTTGTCCCAGCAGAGTGGCAATCTGCAACAGGAATCCCCTTGCACAAGGGGGGGGGGTCCATCAGCTAACCCTGGGAACTATCGACCCATAAGCCTAACCTGCCTTATCTGCAAGGCCATGGAAAGAATTATCAGGAACTTTATCCACAAGGACATAGGCAACCTTCAAACTCTTGACCGACCCAGTTTGGCTTTGCTAAGGGTTGATCTTGTTTATTAAACCTGGTGAACTTCTTTGAGAATGTCACTAAAGCCCTGGATGATGGCAAAACAGTACATACCACCTATGTAGATTTAGCCAAGGCTTTTGACACAATCCTCCATTCAGGTATTATACAGAAACTCTCCCAGCTGGGGATTAACCCATACATTGCTAGATGGATTGCCAACTGGCTCAATGACAGAACACACACTGTGAAAGTTAGGGAGTCCATCTCCAACAATAGACCAGTTACCAGTGGGGTACCACAAGAATCTGTATTGGGCCCTCTACTGTTTGGAATCTATTTCTCTGATATTCAGGTGCGGGACCTGTGGCTTATCAAGTTTGCAAACTAGTTGCAGTCATAGAGTCCCCCACTGATGTTAACATATTACAGAAAGGACTGACACAGACAAATGTTTGGTGCCAAACTCACGGACTAAAACTTAATGCAAAAAAATGCCTCATAATCCTCTTTGGCAAAGAAGTAGCCCCTGCTAATTATAATATAGATAGCACCCCTCTAAGCTCAAACTCAGTGGTGTGAGACTTGGGAATACAGGTTGATAGCAATCTAAATTTTGATCATCATGTGTCTACAGTGGTAATAAAAGTATTCTACATTGCATGTCTCATAAATAAGGGCATCACATCCAAAACCAGGGAGGTTATAGCTCCACTGTCCTTGACCCTTATCAGATCACTAATTGAGTACAATGCTCCCTTCTGTGTGTACCTCACCAGACACCTGCGGCAACTGGAGAGACCACAGAGTTTTCTTATCAAGAGAATCCAGGCTCTCCAAAACATGACATACATGGAAAGACTGAAAGCCCTGTCGCTGTACTCTGTATCATATAAGCTGCTGAGAAGTTACCTGTGCCTGGCCTGCAGAGCAGTCTTGGACCCTGCCCTAATGGAATTGCTGCACATCTGCAAATCAAATGGGAGAAAAATAACTCACTCCAGGGATCTCAACCTAACCTGTGATATCAACAGGACATGCTGGAGAGGCAGCTATATCTCCCAGCGGTTACCACTCCTTTGGCATAATCTTCCACTCCATGTGAACTAGAGCTCCCCAATGATCCTATTTAAGTGCAATCTTGAAAACTGGATGGGTGATCATAAATTCATCCTGGGGTTGGCATCTCTGTCCCTCATGGACAGGGGCAGTCAGTGATGATCACAAAATTGCTCTGCTAACAACGACCATCTAAATATGGTCAATAAGGCTACTCAGGTTATTACATGGCTAGGCTTTAAAAGCCATAGGGTCATCAGCCTAGCAACCTCCTATAAACCTATGAACCTATCTTTGTCGAGAATGATACAATATAAACAAAATCCAATAGATATCAACAACTCAATTAATTTTTGGTGTAAGTTCAAGGGGTCTAGTGTACGTTTACACAAAAGCAGATGGCTGTCAGACCTACTTGCTTCACAACTGATATCATGTATTTCTCCCTTTGGACTTTAGCTTATTGTCCAGGACTTTATCCATCCATATAGTGACTTTTATACACAATTTCATTTGATCCTCTTCACTAACTTAAATCTAAAATCTAATCAAGACAGTAGAAAGTAGCAGTAAACCATGCTCAGTAAAAATAAAAAAAACTGCCTTCCCTAGAAGCCTTCCTGACCCTAGAAAAACATCAGTACATTGTCACTGAAATGTGGGGTCAGCATAGGGATGTCATCCCCTACTTACCAGTATTCTTTACGTGCCACTTTTTCAGACCCTCTAGTGAGAGTACTCCTACCACGGGTCTTGTGTCCATATTCCACTGAAAGTCCACCACATTTAATTTTACAGCAAGATGATGACCTTGAGATCTTCCACATCCTAGTAGCTGCTAAGATGTCTTACTATATCCTACCCAGCTACTGAACCCTCTATATGATTCCCACAACCCAGAATGCATCTCTAGACAAAACACTTGAGTAGCTCACCATGGGACCAAACACTATTATATGAAGGGATTTCTACTATCAATGCATAATTCAGAAGCTCCACACAACTACTAATAAATATGTGCATCATTTATTAGGTTTCATCAGTGCAAACTCTCTAAGCAAGACAGTGCACTCCCTTACCAGATCTCAATTTTTTTTGTACCTACTGATCACAAAAGTAACACGATATAAGCATATAGTTACCCTCAGATGTAAGCACCGTTCTAGTTATTTATCATCAGGACTCAATCCAAAATGCTCACAAACCATACTATCTGTAGAGAGTTCTCAAAGGCAAAGTTGCTTAAGTCATCTGATAGCTAACATAGCTGCATTTGCATAGAGTTTATATTATTATCTTAATGTCTATATTAAGACATTAGTGCCAGTCTGTTTCAAATACAGCACCAAGTTTCGTAACAAACCCTTTTGGTGGAACTGCTATAAACAAGCTATATCACAAAAGAAAGAAGTTCTCTACCCTTAGAGAAAAAAATGAAAATCCTGAGTTGCAAAACTGAAATCATAAAGAAAAGCAAAGAACTCAAGAGCAAAATAAAATTTGCCATGGACAGTTATCGACTGAGAATCACTACTTCTGTCAACTATCAGCATGCATCCTTTTACAACTATCTTAGAAACATTTGGAGCACTGCCAAGCAATGCACTGAGTTGATAAATGACATCATCCACTCAGCCCAAAGTACCTACTTAACATATTTGTAGATAAATTTAGCTTACATATCTCTCTCCATATGATATAATATCTGGGCCTCCTCAAAGATCACATCCAAGCAAGTCAAAAGGACTCTGTTTAAATTCAAAAACACTCGCTGCATGGGGGCTGAAAATGTGCCTGGGTGCTTGTTTGCTAGTATGAAGAACTGTCTTAGTCAGTTCTGAATCTACTCAACCAGAGCCTCTTGACTAGTTTCATGCTAGAAGTATGGAGAACACCTTTGGGCATCCCTCTCCACGATGGGTACCCACCACACATTCCTTCAACCATAGAGAAATGAACCTCACCAGCCTTTTTTGTATACCAATTAAACACATTATCTGGACCTCAAAACAATTATTTTTGCAGCTTATAAAAAAGTCACTGTGGCATTGCATGAGGGTAAAATAGATTTTCAAATCAAACCTGGACTCGGTCAAGGCATTTGACACCATTACACATGTGGGAATTATATGCAAACTAATCCAATTTAATGTAAACTGTTTTGCAACCCCCTGGATAGAATCCAACAGATTAGGATTGGGGACACTTTCTCCTCTAAAAGGCTTATGACTAGCATGGTATCCCAGGGTTCAGTATTGGAGATGCTCCCAATTAGTATTAACGTTCTGATATCAAAGCTGATGTTGAGGGCCTATGGCTGACCAAGTTTGTACATGATTAACTTGAAGCTATCATCAACTGTCCAGAGGATTCCCAGATCCTACAGCATGGACTAATGCATACAAACAAATGGCGCCAAGATAATAGTCTGAAACTAAATTATAAAAAGTTTAATAGCATTATGTCCTTTGGAAGACAAGAACTTCCTTCTGCCTACCACATAAGTGATAAACTCTAAACAAATGCAGTTAGACGATACCTGGGCACTCTTATAGATAGGGAGTACTCCTTCAACTACCATGTATCTAAAGTTGTTAAAAAAATATTTTACCTAGCCCAACTGACTACCAAATGTATAAGTTCAAAGATATTATAATGCCTCTCTAATTCTCCATAACCAAGCCTAAAATAGCCTCTCTTGCCCCCTTATGCATGTACCTGTTCAGATACATGATGCCCTCTATAAAGGAATGCTGCATCTCTGCACAAAGAAATACTGCTTTTGACATGAACTGAGAAGAGAAACTGAAGGACAAAGGTGTGACAAGTTATGGATATTGCCCTAGCTAGGCTGTAAATGCTGTGTCAACAATCAAGTAGTAACTGTTGAGCCTATAAATCAAGTTCAATGCACTCACTATGTTGCAATAAAATTTTTTTTGGTCTGGCACTAAAAACTCACAATTGCATCATTTAATTACTTTAACCTAGCTACCCTTTATAAATTAAGCACACTGCTACTCACTCTGCAATGAGTATAATTTATTGTATTCCCCTCGAAAAAGAAAAGTAGCAGTCAATGGAACCAAACCACCCCATGAGAAGCCTACAGTCATCAAAAACATTCCCATAAAACCTGTAGAAGTCAAAATGTCTGTAGGGATGTCGTATTCAAAAACACCATCAGCCATATTGGGAAGAAACCTCTCCACCTATCACCAACAGCCATAGTATTGCTTCCTTTAAAAAAAGGTTACACCTCTACTTAATAGTAGTAGTTGTCTTTCAACTTTTCCCAGTTAGGGGTCGCCACAGCGGAACTCTGATCTGCTAATGATTGGCAGTAGATTTTTGCATGCCGAGTTGCCAGCTCTGACGCACAACCTTCAACGAAGGTACGCCCATTCACACATGTCTCCACAGAGAAGATGCTCTAGCTGAGAATCGAACAGGACAACATCTTACTGTGAGGCAACAATGCTACCGCAGCCCCACCACCACAGTAACACCTCTACTTAATAACCACCATATAAAGTGTAAACACTGCTTAATCATACCTTGCATTTAACAAAATATCCTTTTGTTCTGAAAACTCAAATATATCTGTCCCATCTAACATTGAGAAGTAAAGCTAATGTATGTATTTGTGTACCTGGACCAAGTCTGCTACCATATTAAAGAGCAAATAAATGAAGACAAAAAAAATGTACTCTATAACAACATTCAGAACAACAGTAAACACATACCTAAAAAATTCTGGTCAACCTTTAAAGAAATTTTACATCCTGGCCAAAAATTTAACCCTAACCCCTCTCAAAATAAGTCAACACTAGAGTTGCTTTAAAAAGCAAAAAAACTTTCTTACCAATGCAGCTAAGACTAAACTTGTCACTACTTACCTCCACCCTCACTACTTAATACCATGTCTAGCCTTCTTAACCACTAGGCATCACAAAAAAACAAAACTCAAACAATGCTGTAGTAAAGCTGCTAAATTTGCAGCAAATAACCCTGTCAGAACATACCGCTGTATATCATTAAAAAACCTAAATTGGTAGATGTACACCATCAATTAACATATAGACAGCTTCTTGCTAATTATACAGTTATCCAGTATCCATCTGTTTGTCTTGCACTAGATGTGATTGTACACAACTGTTTCCGCTTGGTCATTATGATCCAATGACCAAAAACTTTTCTCTCTCCACAAACCTATCAAATCTGCTAAGCATTGTCTGCACTCATACTACGTTGCTAAGGTCAGGAACTCCTTACCTACATCCTTCAGGTCAGCACTACCCCCCTGTCCTTTAAAGCCATTCTGAACAACTTCCTAGCCAAATTTTGGCTTTGTTCTTGTTCAATCCCAAGATAAACTATTATCTTTACTTATGAATAAGTACCTATTTATTCCTTGCACCTCCTTTCTCCATTGTCTTTTCTCACTTCCTAACTTCAGTTAGTTTCTCTCACCTGACTCTAACTATGTCATAACCCGGAATTTATCACTGTTTCTTCATTGATCACCGTGGCTGGAACTCCTGTTTGGATTATTTATGTCATAACCCTGTTTATTTTTCCTCTCACTTCACATTGCAGTTTCTCTTTGTATTATGCTAACTTACCTTTAATTTCTCTAAATATATGAACTGCGGTGGTGGTGCTGCGGTAGCGTTGTCGCTTCACAGTAAGATGTTGTCCTGTTCGATTCTCAGCTAAAGCATCTTCTGTGTGGAGGCATGCATGAATGGGCATACCTTCATTGAAGGTGCATCAGGGCTGGCAACTTGGCATGTAAAAATCTACTGCCAATCATTAGCGGACCGGAGTTCCGCTGTGACAACCCCTAACTAGGAAAAGCCGAAAGGCACAACAACAACATTAAATTGTCATATAAGTTGTATCTCTTTTTAACCAATGGTTTTACATTATCTCTAATTTGCTATAAGTATTTAAACTGTAGATATTTTTGTATTCTTTTTACAGCTTATAAAATTGTTGTTCTTAAAATGTTTTGTAATACTCTTGAGCTTTTCTCCTCAGGCCTCCACCGAAAATGGGGCACATACATAGTCAGACTTTCCTGGTAATCAAATATCAATACATATAACATAAACAAATATATATATATATATATATATATATATATATATATATATATATATATATATATATATATATATATATATATATATACAAATAAGAAAGTGTAGCTAGTATAATATATCTGTTTGTTGACAATGAAGTAGTAACTGGAGACAACTTTCCAGTTTGAAACACATGCTTACTTACAATTAATACATTTCAAAAAATGGAAAATCCAGTTCATGCAAACAGTTCTGTTAAATCTCTTCTCAGATTTCTTTCTGTTCTGCAGGATTGTTATACTTAATGTCAAAAGCAACATTTCTTTGTACAGTGATGTAGCTTTCCCTTATAGAAGGGCTCTGCTACACTAAATATCAAAAACAAACAAAAAGAACTTACAGAGGCATCACTGCAATAATGCTGATATCTTTGCAGTTCTATGCAGAAGAATAAACCAAAATATATTTTCCTCCCATATAAGCAGGAATATTTCAAGCTGATTTTCTTCTAAAGGGATCATCTCCCTTCCATCACAAACATACCCTCCGTACTCCATTTTGTTTTTCTCTTGGTATATATAACTCCTTCTAGAGGCCTCCTGGGACCATCTTCAGATCTGCTCCAATTTAGAGCACCGGACTTTAAATATCCCACTGTGCAACTGTCCCTCATTAACTCTACCCTTTTTGTCCTTTATCTAACCCTTCCATACAGATCCATATCTTGGTTCCATTTTTTTATCTTCTTCTGAACTTTTTTCTTTGCTGGGCTATGTTCTTCTGCGGGATATCTGGTGAAATCTTCCTCTCTGTAACGTCCATACATTTCTGTACTGGGGAAAATATTGAAGTGTGATTACTAGTAATTACATACTGAGATAAACTGGGATCCAGGGTAATAGGATGAAAAGTTTTACTTAATGAGACTGCATTTCTACTTGTGTTACAGAATATTCCCTCTTGTCATCGTGTAGACATATTCCTTCAGTTCCCTAATTAGTAGTTGTGCTTTAACCACTGTAGTCATGCTACCTGAATACAGCAATACAAACAAGTCTTTCCCTTCTACAATAGTACAATTCATAAGGTGATCCCACATGTTTTCAGTTAATAATTCAGCATTATCACACTCAGCTTCAACTTTATTTAGCTGTTTTATAAACAAATCACAGATTACACTTAATAAACAGCAACACAGAAAAAGTAGTGAAACAAATTAGGTTACATGCAAGTATAAAAAGAGACAAAACACATTCAACACAGCTCATCCCACCCCTTCATAAGCAGTCTCAACAAGATATGTTTTAAGAGACTTGGGGAAGTCGTTTAAAGATAGGCACTTCTGACACCACCAAGATAGAAAATTCTAGAGGTGCAGGGCCTGAAAGAGAAAGGAACAGACACCAGAACTCTCAAAATGTACCCGTGGAGCCACTAGTACCTCCTTAGTGACAAAGCACACTCCAGGTAGAGGTATATGGCACCAGAAAATCCTTTAATTAAGTGGAACCCAAGTCATAAGTGCACATGCATACTAACACCAGAATCATGCAGATAATTCTGAACTCATCTGGCCACCAATGAAGGCTATGCAGAACAGGAGTTATATGTTGGTAATGATTTGTACCAGTTAAGTCTGGCAATGCAGTTCTGCACCATTCATAAACAGTCTAGTCCAGTGTCGGAAAGTCTTAAGTACAGGGCATTGCAATAATCCAGCTTGAACAATTGGAAAAGACCAAGGCATGAAGTTTGGTTTGAACTTAGAAGTCCATAATCTTGGAAATGTTATACAGATGGAAATCTGATGATTTACATGCTGTCCAAGTCAAGAGTTGTTTCCATCCGTTTATTGGTGAACAAGTAAAAGTTAAGTGCTTCCGTCCACTTCAGGACTTCTTCAGAACTAAATACAATATAAAGGAACTTTCACAAAACATGCAATGTGATTGGATTATCCATGTTTCTAAACACTACATAAGCCAGGTGATTTTATATTGTATTTAGTTCTGAAGAATTCCTGTAGTGGACGAAAGTGCTTAACTTTTACTTGTTCACCAAATAACTCTTGACCTGGTCAGTGTGTAGAACTTCTTTGGTTGCTGGTATTTTACTGCATGAGCTACACATAATAGTGGTTACTAAATCTGATGATTTTACAACAGATGATACCCATTCCTGAAGGGCAATCCTGTGATACAGGATAACACCTAAATTCTGCACTATGTCCACAAAATCAAGCCTATTTCATCAATATATAATAACACTGGGAAGACTATGTGTACTGGAGTCTTTCACGGTATTATAAACTGACATAACTGTTCAACTGATTACTAGAAAACCAGGAATGGATAGCTTCAAGATTATCAACTGAGAATCTACACTAGCCATTTTATCTTGTAGAAAGGAAAGGAAGGGTAAATGTGTGTGATATCAGCATTACTATAGTGTGTCCGTCTCCTGTCCCCTACAAGATATCTTAATAGAAGCATATAGACTGTGAGAAAATGGAGGCCTAAGATAGAGTCCTGTGGTACTACACATTATAAAGGATCAGTTCCTGGTAATCAACTACTCATATGGAATGTTCTCATGTATGTAATCTGTGTTGCTTGTATAATATCTTTGATTTGAGAATGATTACTTATGTACTGTTTTTTCACCAATTGTATAAGCTGCCAATAATATGTACTAAATATTTTTATTAATGTAAATTCTCTATTGTATGTGAAATGTCTTATGTGGGGAGTTTTCCCCCTGGGACTCCACTGAAAATGGGCACTTCTGGCCCAGCTGGACCATCCCTGTAAACAAATGCAAATAAAATAAAATAATAAATAAAATAAATAATTAATATAGTCCAGAATAGATGGCCAGAGATGTAGAATGCAAACCACTCTAAAATCAGAGAGGAGAACGACTGTATGAATTTAACCGCTGAATCAGTTGACCATGGTCAGCAGTATCAAATGCCTCTGAGAGATCCAGAGGGACCAATACTGAGTAGTATTGCTGGTCTCTGGCCATAAGGAGATCACTGACTACACTAGCAAGAGCAGTTTCAATCATATGGTCAGTCTGAAACCAAAACTGAAGAGGGTCCATGAGCTCATTGACTATAAAGTGAGTCTGAAGTTGCTTAAAGAAATGTTCGCAATAACTTTACTTAAAAAATGCTGGTTAGAGAGTGGGCAGTAGCATTCAAAATGTTAGGATCTAGTCTGTGTTTCTTTAGAATATGGGTATAAAGGGCTTATTTGAATGCCACTGGAAAAATCCCTGATCTTAAAAACAGAACTAATATCTGAAAAATTATTGGACTTGGAATATCAAGATTGTAGCCATAATTAACTTTGACGTGCATGGATCCATTCCACAGGTTGTTGATCATATACTTGCCCATGGGTCTGAAGATCAATGAGAATATCAAAATGGACACACTATTCTCATTTTAGGGTCTATAATGCCCTTTGCTTGATTAAATATGTTGTGTTGCACAGACCCTTCACCAATCAAAAGATTGTGGCTGGAATGTGTTGATGCTGCAGAAATCTTCATAAGAAAAAAGTAACCTTTGTTTTAGAGATCTGTTTGTAACTATCTTCTACACATGATAACTCTCCATGATAACTCCTTCCCCTATTCAACATAAACTATTCCCTATGAAAAGAACAAGAGTTCAAGTCAGATTCTGCCCCTGGCTTACTCTGATACCAAACAAATAATGATGACAGAGAGGAAGTTTTGGTAGAATGGAAAGAGGAACTGCCATGTATACATAAATTCAGTGTGTACTAGTATTTAAAAAAGGAAACTAGTGTGCAAATTAGTTATGCCAAAACATTCTGACTTTTTCTAACTCATCTTTTTCAAGCCATTGTCTTCACTTCACAAGATTTTTGAACACAAAACACCCTCCTCCAATGCTATTTTAAGGAAATAACTAAAAAAGCGAGATATAAAATTTCCTCAAACACATGGAGATAGGCCACAGCCCTGGGCTTTGTACTTTATACTACAAACTTCTAAAATTTGTTGTACTTTTAGTAATAATTACAGTATTCAGTTATACAGGTCCCCATTCACACTTGGCATGTGTGAAAGCACTTTCTCCAAAATAATTCTGTTTGGAACAATCTCACAGAGAACATTAGGAATATAAACCATCTACTGTCTTTCAAGAAAACATAGAGATCATCTGCTCAAAGAAAGTAAATGCAAATCCTATACAGACAACATGTGCTAAAGCAATGGTACTCTAATTATTAGGTTCCACTGTACTGCTGGTTCCATTCTAAAAATGAGACGGTTTACCTGTTTGCCACTACCTTAAGGCAGCAAGAGGAATACAAATATAATTATTCTCCCTTTTTGTATAGCCATGCAACATTCACAGGATGATTCCTAGACCTTCACACTATAAAAAAATCATTGATAATTTCACATTAAACAATAAATGGTTATTGGAGAATATTTTGGATATAACATTGCAGTTGAAGAAGAAACAGAGATGTTTCTCAAGTAGTGTTTTTAGGAAAGAAACTTTTGTCAACAGTTGTTTACATAGACAAAGTCAACATCCACTCTTTATGTTGTGAGAGGTCAATTTATTAGATTAAGCAGGATGACAAGTGACGAGAATATTTTCCTAAGAGATATTTTCCTATTGTGTTAAAGAGTTTATTTTCAGACAGAGGATATAAACATGATTTTTTTTCTGGCTAAAACATTAGCAGAAATAACTTCTAAAAGAGATGACAAATTCAAACCCATTTTGAAAGGAGGTAAATATTACCAAACAAGACAATGTAAAACAGAATTTGAATCATATAAGGGAGGTAACAACTTAAAAATCATGTTAGAAAATCCAAGTAGAGATAGAAATACTAAAAATGAAACTTTGGGAATTTGCAAGTGTGGAAAATGTAAAATCTGCAAATTTTAATGGATACATCCAACGTTCTTATTAGCAGCTTAAAACTTTTTGGGCAAGGGACCGCTCCGATTGTAATTCCATTGCCATAGTGTACATTGTGATATGTGAATCTTGTGACAGTTTGTATGTGGGCAAGACCATAAGAAAACTCTCCAAAGAATTTATAAACGTATGACTGCCATTAAGAAGGGGATGTAAGTAATGCATTAGCTAAGCATGTACAAGAATGCTAAAATTTCAGAAAGTTCATCTTTTTTGTGTTAGACAGTATACCTGTTGATATTTTTACAGGAAATTACAACATCCATTTAGAATGCAAACATACAGAATTGCAAATACATTTGAAGTCAGACAAAAGACCTGGCTTGAAAGAACATGTAAATATCCAATGTTTTTTATGGCACAAAGATGTTAACATGAAATATAATGTCATTATTAAAATAGTTCACTTGGTCAGGTTCAGAAAGTTGCAAAATATTACACTGTGTGTTTACTTTTTATTGGATACAAAGTCAGGTTGTCAATAAGTCAAATGGGAATGTCATGTGATTCTTTTTTTATATAAATTAAGTAATGAAGGCAAGTTGTTTTATTCTGAAGACGTTTTGTCAGAATAAAGGAACAAAAGCAGTAAAACCTGTTTGTGTTTATTCAGTAGAGCCAGATTGTTCTGAACATGTTTTTGTTTAACAGTTTACTATTAAAGTTAAGTGCACTTCTAGTTATTTGTCTGTATTTGTTTATCCGGGTAGTACACTGATCTCAAATTGCAGGCATAGCCTAGGTGAATAGGATCACATAAGAAATTCAAAATCAAAATGTGCACAGATACAAGAATATATATATATACACATATATGTATATATATATATATATATATATATATATATATATATATATATATATATATATATATATATATATATATATATATATATATATACACACACACACACACACACACACACACACACACACACACACACACACACACACACACACACACGAGTCTATGTCAGATGATCGCGTTTTCAGAAACTCTAAATTCATATGGTCGAGGCCATATGATAGAGTTTCCCAAAGCTCGAACATACAAAAAAAAAAAAAAAAAATTCTACTTTTATTGACATTTTTGCAGGGAGGCAAGCCCCCTGCACCCCGCATATCCTGTGCAAATTATATATATACCAACTCTGAGATCGCACTACAGGGAGGAAAAAGGTAAATTTCCTGATTCTCACTGTACTGTGATCTCCATTCAAAAGCTTTGAGTTTTCAAAAACTCGATCATATGGTCTCAACCATATGAATTTCAGGTTTCTGAAAACTAGATCAACTAATTGGGACCGATATATGCATATTTACAGATACAAGAATATGCTACAACATTTAGTTCAAGAAACAGTTTATAGTGTGAAAACATGGATGGAAAAATGGAATTATGCTTAGCAGAGCTTTATAGATAACATGTAGCCATAGTGACTGAGATGGTTTATTTTATAGAAGCATAACATTATATGGAGAGGTTTGAAGACATTAGAAGAAGGAAGTGAGAATTCCTCAGACTTGTAGTTAACTCCGTTACAAAACCAATAGAAAACAGTCAAACTCTGATATTCTTCCCTAAAAGAAGCAGTAGCTTAGTCTCTGATAACTGGAGACCCATTGCTCTCCTAAGCCTCCTTATTAGAATGTGCTGTTTAAGCAATTTCCTACCCAGTCTTTGTACAACGTATTTCCTATACATACAATGTGGCTTATATCCAAGGCTTTCAGTTTTTTCAAGTTTTGATATGATCAACATTGTCAAAAAATTCCACCTTGGTTTTCTTTTTTTTTAATTTTCCTGAAGTCTTACATACTTTCCCACTGACTTACAGACTGTAACATACCTCAAAGTAACCTTTCCTGGATTTGGAGTCACCTTCTAGGCAGGAAGTCATTAAAACTCAGTGCCCCAAAACCTGCCTCGTCCACAAAGGGTATCTGATCACTGATATCATGAGGAACAATTTTAGGTTTTATGTTAACCTACTACAAGGGAGGCATAAGTAGTACAAAACACAGATAGCACTTTCGTATAGTCCCCGGCTTTAATGTCCTTCTCTTATAAAGAGTGAATAATGAAAACATGATTTGCTTTGAAAGTTTTCTGATACAGTCATGCTTACTACATACCCAGGAAAAATGGAGTGAAGGATATAAACCCAGAAGCTAGCTCCAAAACATAATTCTGATTACTGCTCAATATCTGAGTTGTTTGGCTTCAGATACATACTTACAATCAATTGCATTACTAGCTGAGTTAAGTACAAACTTGCAGTGTTAAAGATTGTACTGCATTTTATTTTTCTGTGTATTTGTTTGTAAGTGTCTGAGCCCCCCAAGCCTTTCTGTGTTGGAGGGAAGCCTTCTAGCTTATCGGTGGGAATGGTAAGCACTAGGTAGCCTATCTACCACAAGAGTGCTTTCTGGCCCAGAAATTGTAGTTTATTGGCCATTTGGCAGTTTTTTCCATCTCTTTCAACTTTCTGGTTTAAAAGCCCGTGTTTGCACTTGTTTCCCACCTTTCCTGTAACTAGTCTAGTCTAGATACAGATTTGCTGTATCCAGGATTGTTTGTAAGCTTCTAAGTCCCCCAAGCCTTTCTGTGCTGGAGGGAAGCCTTCTAGCTTATCAGTGGGAGTGGTAAGCACTAGGTAGCCTATCTACCACAAGAGTGGTTTCTGGCCCAGAAATTGTAGTTTATTGGCCGTTTGGCAGTTTTTCCATCACTTTCAACTTTCTGGTTTAAAAGCCAGCGTTTGCGCTTGTTTCCCACTTTTCCTGTTACTAGTCTAGTCCAGATACAGATTTACTGTATACAGGACTGTTTGTAAGCTTCTGAGCCCCCCAAGTCTTTCTGTGTTGGAGGGAAGCCTTCTAACTTATCAGTGGGAGTGGTAAGCACTAGGTAGCCTATCTACCACAAGAGTGGTTTCTGGCCCAGAAATTGTAGTTTATTGGCCATTTGGGCAGTTTTTCCATCTCTTTCAACCTCCTGGTTTAAAAGCTCATGTTTGTGCTCATTTCCCACCTTTCCTGTAACTAGTCTAGTCCAGATAAAGACTTGCTTTATCCAGGGCTGCTTGTAAGCTTCTGAGCCCCCCAAGCCTTTTTGTGTTGGGGGGAAGCCTTCTAGCTTATCAGTGGGAGTGGTAAGCACTAGGTAGTCTAGCTACCACAAGAGTGGTTTCTGGCCCAGACATTGTAGTTTACTGGCCATTTGGGCAGTTTTTCCATCTCTTTCTACTTTCTGCTTTAAAAGTCCACATTTGCGCTTGTTTTCCACCTTTCCTGTAACTAGTCTAGTCCAGATACAGATTTGCTGTATCCAGGACTGTTTGTAAGCTTCTGAGCCCCCCAATCCTTTCTGTGTTGGAGGGAACCATTCTAGCTGATCAGTGGGAGTGGTAAGCACTAGGTAGCCTATCTACCACTAGATCCAGGTGCAGATTCTTAGTTTTAACACTTGAATTTGCTTATTCATGCTCAGCACTTGTTCAGAACTTGTTGTTAGCAGTAAATAAGCTACAAATTACTACAGCACTCAACCTTCCTCTTTACCTAGAGGAAAACAGTTTTTGTAGTTACTGTCCTCACTTGCTTAGAGAAAAACAGCTCTTATACTCACTTTCCTCACTTGTCTAGAGGAAAGTATTTTTTTATTCAGGCATGTCCAAGGGTCAGTTCCCAGTGTTCTCTCCTGTCTATCTGATAATTCTGGGCATCTTGAGGCAATGTAGAAATTGCCTCATGTACACGGACAACCCTGTCCTCCCACCACCCAACACCACAACCTGTGAGAGGTGCACTTATCTAGCCAAACTGGAGGTAAAGCTCTCTCCAAACAAGATTGAACTTGACAGTCAAGAGGAGGAGGTAAACACTTACACCACACAACATTTATCACATAGTCCCACTAAACCTACACTACCAAAATCCACACATAGAAACACAAAAACATTCGCTTTCAATAATAATCTGCTCAAGCAACAGAGACCTCCAAAGCAGAAATGCAAGTAACCTCCACCCTCCCAACACAACCCAAATGACACATAGCCCACAGACTCAGAGTGCCAATAAACCACAGCCCATAAAACAAGCCAACATATTCAACACACTGGTCACAGGTGACTCTATAGTCAGGCATAGTGATTTCCCTCTCACTAGGCTAAACAAGGAGAAGGTTACTGTCAGTTGCATGTCAGGTGCCAGGATTCGCCACATAACCCACGCACTCAGGTCCTTCCACAACAAGTACAAATATGACTCTGTCATTGTCCATGTTGGTGTGAACGACCTGAGATGTACCTCCCTGGACTACATGAAAAGAGACATGGAAGAGCTCTCTGATCTTGTAGCCCAGGAAGGTATGACCCTAGCCCTGAGCAGCATCCTGCCATCTACCAGAATGATACCGCAGTGCAAGGACAAAATGATTGACTTCAATAATTGACTAAGATTCTGGTGTCATTCTAAGGGGATCCGGTATATGTCTGCCTGGGACAACATAGTCGACAGACCACGATGCTTTGCCAGAGATGGCCTGCACCTGTCACTCCTGGGATTCTGGATACTGGCTAAGGCTCTTGCCAGCCCATATATATTGCCTTTTTTAGGCAAGGTTCAAATGACAAATTCACCACCATAACATGAACAGGCAAGCAAAAACTGAGTGCAATGTTACTCAATGCTAGAAGTCTAAATCTCAAAATGCACTCACTTGAAGCACTCCTTAAATTGGAGAACATTGATATCTGTGCAGTGACTGAGACCTGGTTCAAGGCTCGAGAGAGCACCCCTGCATTACCAGGCTATAACTCATACCACACATTTTGGCCATCTAACCTGGACCAGAACACCAAAGGTGGAGGTGTGTCCATATTCATTAAGGATATCCAGACGGCCAGGCTAGTTGTGCAGCATAAGCCATCTGAGGTTATCCAAGTGCAACTAACTCTGGGCAAAACTGCAATTTAAATTGTAGCTTGCTACAGATCCCCCACCATGCCCCAGGATTCCCTCTCCTCTTTTCTTGATATACTGGAAAATATTAGGGTTCAACCAAACACCCTAATAATGGGTGATTTCAACTACCCCACCATTAACTGGGAAAACTACTCATGTACCAACTTCTTTGCTCATTGCTTTCTGGAATTCATAAATTCCAATGCCCTGGATCAACTTATCCACACCCCCACCAGGGGCAACAATATCCTAGGCCTAGTCATTACCAACACGAGTGACCAGTGTTCTACACCTGAAATCAACTCCTTGTTGGTCAGATCCGACCATAAGCTAATCACCCTTGATATCCGCATCCCGCCCCCACCCACCATTAAGGAAACCATGGTAAAACATTTCTTCAAAGCCAACTTCATGCTTCTTAAGACAGAAATGGTGAGCTTCATGACACCCATGCAGATGGACAATACAGTTATGACTGCAGAATCCTACACAAAGGCACTCTATAAGCACTTACACGAGTGCATGGATCATGCTAGCCCAAACAGAACCAAGATGCTATCCTCCAAAAAAAGGAAGACAATCTGGTGGTCAAAACTCTACAACAGAAGGAAGAAACTGTTGCAAAAAAGAGTAAAATCTCATGAGTTGAGGATCTCCCTGGTCAGCCCCAGTAAGAAGCTGAGATCCCTTATAAGATTCTGCAAAGCTAGCTACAAAAACAAAATTGCCACTGATTCTAAGGACAACCACAAAGCATTCTATAGGTATGTCAAGAATCTCAATGGCAACACCCAGATCTTCTCTGAGTTACAGCACAACCACACAAAAATTACAGAACCAACTGATATTGCCAACATCCTGGCAGATAGGTTCATTACTAACTTTACCCCCCTCTCACCCACTAAAGGGCCCATGTCTATACAGGAAGAATAGAGAGTCCCTGTAATTACATCTATGCAGGTATAAGCTGCATTCTCTAAAACCAAAAACACAGCATCCATTGGACTGGACAGCATCCTAGGCTGTGTTTTACATGAACTTCAGAATGAACTGGCTCCCCACTTAAACACCATGTTCAATCATAGTCTCACATCAGGCTTTGTGCCCACTGAATTGTGCACAGCAACAGTTATCCCACTCCACAAAGGGAGAGCCACCACTGATCCTGGGAACTATCACCCTATTAGCCTGACAAGCCTGGTCTGCAAGGCCATGGAACTCATAAACAAAGAAATTGGTAACCTCCAAACTCTGGACCCCACCCAGTTTGGGTTTGTGAAAGGCAGATCATGGCTTCTGAATCTGATTGACTTCTTTGAGGCAGTCACTAAAGCCGTAGACAAGGGTAAGGTGGTTCACACAGCCTATCTTGACCTCGCCAAGGCTTTCAACACCATCCCCCATTCTGGAATTATAGCTAAACTCACTAAACTAGGTATAAGTCCCTACATCACAAGATGGGTTGCCAACTGGCTCACTGATAGAACCCACACTGTAAAAGTTGCAGACTCCAAATTTGACTTCAAACCAGTGACAAGTGGATTACTGCAGGGTTCATTCTTGGGATCTCTCCTGTTTGGTATCTACTTCTCTGACGTACAGGCTAACACAGAAGGCCTCTGGCTAATGAAGTTTGCAGATGACTGCAAACTAGGAGCCATAGTCGAGTCCCCAAATGATGTGGACATCCTACAGAAGGGCCTCACTGAGACAGATGCCTGGTGACAGAGGCATGGCCTCAAGCTCAATGCCAAAAAGTGCATTGTCATCCCCTTTGATAAAAACTCTGTACCCATGAACTACCACATAAATGGCAGTCTACTTAATGCCAAATGTGTGATAAGAGACCTTGAGACCCAGGTGGACAGTAGTCTCTCCTTTGATAATCACATCTCCACAGTAGTCAGGAAAACCTTCTATGTGGCACACGTCATCACAAAAGAGTTCTCATCCAGGAAAAAAAAAGGTCATTTTTCCCCTCTACTCGGCACTCATTAGATCCATTATAGAGTACAACGCCCCTTTTGGAATGTACCTCACAAGACATCTTCAGCAGCTGGAAAGGCCACAAAAGTACCTCACAATGAGGATTACTGGCCTCAAACAGATGCCTTACACTGACTGTCTCAAAAAACTCCAGCTTTACTCTAGCATATCGCCTACTCCGAGGAGATTTCTGCCTAACATATAAAGCTATGTTAAACCCAGAGCTGTTGGACATGCTACACCTAATGAAATCCCAATCCCTCCGAGCTGCATGCTCTAGGGACTTAAACCTTATCACCACAATAAACAGGACATGCTGGAGGGATAGATTCCTGTCCCAGAGATTTCCTATACTCTAGAACAAGCTACCTATCTATGTAAAGCAAAGTTCCTCATTAGCAATCTTCAAGAAAAATCTTGATGAGTGGATGGGAAATAGGAAATACACCGCAGGGATCAGTTCTGTGGCTCTGCTCAACAGGGGTACAGGAAATTAACTTTCTAGGGTGGCGTAAGCCAGGGAACCTTGTTGGCTAGGGTTACTTAGGCCCTTCGGCTGATAGCCTAGTACCTACATATGAACCTATGAAACAGCACAAGATAAAGGAAACACTGCTTGCAACTCAAAGACTTTAATGCACATGAACACAGGAATTAAAACATTAAGTGCTTTCGTCCCTTACAAATTTAAAATGGGACTTCATCAGTGTATGCTTGGAAAAAGTGACAGCATATGCCTTAAATAAATTTTGTAGCCAGTCATAGAACTAACACATGAAGAGTCAATGTAAAAGTAATTTCCTTAAAGTAACATGGAAAAAAAATGGAATACCTGTAGGACATACTGGTAAGACTGTACCACGGAGGGGTGTCAGATAGGCAGGGTGCCTACCCATGGAGGAGATCCAGAGAATGTAGTCGTATTTCAGAAAAGAACATTTTTTGCACCCCATTATTGGCTTTTAATTTGTTCCATGCTTCTATCCTGATTATACTATGCTTTAATTTATTTTGCCCGGTGCAGGGACTGTGTTTGTTTTTATGTAGGGAAAACAACACATCCTTTTAATGAGAAGATCCTGAAACATCTAGGGTATATACATAATAAGGACCCTACTAGTGCAATTTATAGGCATTTGCAGAGTAATGATGGACATAGTTTTGTTTTTCTAGCCCTAAATTGATTTAGCCAGATATAAGATGGGGTGATTTAAATAATAGGTTGGAAGTGGCAGAGAGTAAATGGATCATCAGGCTGCTTGCACATAGAATACCAAGCTTGAATGGCTGTGTGCCTTTAAAGCCTGCATTGAAGGCTCATAAATGTGTTTTTATTGCTTGTAATTGTTTTATTGGTTGTGTTATTTAAATGGGTTGTTTTTAGCAGTTATGTATGGTCTGAAGAAGTATAGAGTGTCTGTATGAAAGCGCTTACCACTGTTCATTAAATCAATGCTTTTTAGCTGTGTTTGGCTGCCTTATTTGTTTTTTATTGGACTTGGTTTTTGCTCTAAGCCAGTCTTTATCTTCTTGGTCTATCTAATTTTATTTATTTGTGGCTTTCTATGTTTTAAGAGTAATATTTAAAATCTGTCCCTATTTTGGGCCTTTGTCACCCCTTTATTTATATCTTTGTCTAGAGTTTTTATGGTAAGAGTTTGAGAGATATGATGACAGAAGCTTCTATTAATATACCACAATAAATATGTCTCAACATAAACATCTGGTTATTTCATGTATTGTCTGTATGGTTTCTATAGTCCTATTTCCACTAAAAATAGACAACAACATGTTGAAAATATTTAGACTGCAATTGGGAATAAATATTCATTCACTCCATGCTAGTTTAATACTAAACTTCTGTTCCATTATCAGCTATTTTACTGACTGAGAATGAGTTCATAATGGTTATGCATCCTCAGGAACATTGATGAACCAACATTCAATGGTTTTCTAAAAATAAACATGATAAATAAAAATGAAAAAATGCCAAGTAAATATGAAGAGCTCATGTTTTTAATAAAAGATTAAGATCAGGAAATCATAAACGTATCACTATTTGTAGATGTTATACAAACTTACACAAAACTTAAAACATATTAATATGGAGCAGAGTTGCTGTCTTAACATGTATTATTTTTTAGTCTACTGCAGAGCTGGATCATGGTAAAATGGGGCCCAAGGCAGGGTAATGGATCAGCATCCCTCCAGCAGCTAGTCCAGTGTCCCATTACTTGGCTATCTCTCCCAGGTTACCATACACACTGTTCAAAACTGCCTTGGTCCATATAATTTTCTTCTTTAAATCCACATCCCTGTAATCATTGTAAAAAATAATTTAAAACCTTTATTTCAAATATTATAGCACAAACACTGATGACCATTTGTTAAATAAAATAAAACAAAACAACAATTGTGCATTGAAAACAGACTTAGCATGAGCAACAGTAAACTTTTCTTCCCTTGAAACTCACATTCATTGAAGATGCATTGAAACTCATTTTCATTCAAAATGCATCTGGTGAGTGGTGGATTAAATGTATCTTGGTCCCTTGGCTGTTTTCAAATCATGGGCCCCCTGCATATATTTTACGAACTATGCAAAAATGTATGTCCTTTGATTCATCTTCCTGATTGTTTTAAAACATATTTCATGTTTAATAGATCAATATTTGTTAGAGTACATTTTAAGTTTGTAGTTTTGAACATTTTTTCCAGTAAGTGAAATAAAATATATTAATCATTAAAGTCAAAAATTGCCATCCAATCATAAAAGACCACTTAAAATGCTGTCACCGTAATCCCCCAATATCTGTACTGAACAATTATGGCTACCAAACTGACTATATACACATCACATGTCTGACTGTGATAAAAATGGTCACAGTAAAGTATTCCAATTTGATTTATACAAATGCACACTGGTCATACAAAGACAAACTAATGCCTTTTTAACTATCAGCTCAAAGAGCTCAGTCATTTTTATATACGTACATTTGTCAAACCCAACAATTGTAGCTATTTATTTATTATTTATATTTGTTTACCAGGGTAGTGCATTGAGTTCAATGGACCATTTTAAGGCACAGCCTAGATGAATATGATCACGTAAGAAATGAAAAAAAACATATTTAGTGATACAAGGATATGCTAAAAAATAAATATGTATACATATTTGCAAAAATACGCTACAACGTTTAGTTCAAGAGGCAGCTGACAATGTCAAAACATGGATGGAAAAATGGAATTATTCTTACCACAGTCTTATGGATAAGTTGTAGACTTGATGGCAGCATATCATGCATGTTTTTGAATATTAATGGGGGGGGGTCGTTGTATAATTGTGCATAACGTGTCATTGTACTAATGGTCTATTGATGAATGCTTTTATATGTATTGCTTACTCATTCAAGCTTAGCAATTAGCTAGTCCTGTCATTCCTTGATGATGTAACCTTTGACATCATACTCCTCTTTCTTGTTGTTATCAATGCAATCAATGTTTACATTTATTTAATTACATTTTCCAAAATTTGTCATTCTAATGTATATCTTTTTTAAATCAAGCAAATAAGGCTCTTTGTAATATATTGACAATTAAATGAGTAGGGTCACATTAAAACTTTGACAGGTTCTTTTAGCAAGTGTCATCCTTTTCTTACTGCTGCTGAATTTAGCAGTCACTGCAATGCTAACACTGTTCTTATACAATATAACAAAACTAATAAAATATACAGAAACAGCAATTATGAAAAAGAAATAGCCACTGACAGTATAGCAAAGAAAGGTAGTCAGAAGGCATTTTCCTAAGTTGAGTGACTACTATGCCAAATTATGAATCAATTTGGCAAGTCAAACTCCCAGTTCATGGAACACAGGAGGAATCATGAGTTGAAATGCATGCATATCAGTTGTATTATTTGAATATCTCATTATGACCTTCAGTTATGAAAAAATGTAATTAAATCACAACTAAACAAGAACACTATAATGAATTGATGGAAAACAAAAATGCTTTATTGACTAGTACCTTGAGGTGTAAAACTCTTCAAAGCTCATATAAAGTACAAAAGTTTGAGAACATTTAGATAATCCAAGTAACTTCTCAGCATTAAAAGTAAACCTACAGAAAAGCTCAGAAGGGTATATAATTACTTAACCACTTAGGAGCCATTGTATCAAATTGTAATATAAATGTTGTTTTCATTTTATCTACTAATTTATCACCATGATATTTCATGAAATGTTCAGCAATGGAATTATTCAGATTTTAATTTTTACAAACATTAAGATGCTCTAAAATTCTAACTTTAACCATAATTATTGTCTTACCAATATATATAAAAAAAAACTTACATGAAAATGTAATATCACATACCACCATGGTAGAACAACAAGTAAAATTATGTTTAATAGTAATATTGTTCCTCAGAAAACACTACTCTATTCTTTTGGAAACATACTTAGAAATTTTACAGTGTAAGCAAGAATAATGTCTTATTACTTTTATTTTGTACAGTTTGTTTAAAAGATCACATTCTATAGACAGTGTAAAATATTTACCACTTTAGTAATTTCCATTGAAAAATATTTTTTACAAATGTTATTCTCAACTAAACTGTACTTAGTTAAATATACAAGGTGGACTCCTCATATCAAAACTACCCACTCTTTCAAATATGTCCAGCAACAGCATAGTAAAGAATGCATCCCTGGCATCATGATATGTGTCATTCATCAAGCATAGGCATTGCAGCACAGAGATCACACACACACGCACACACACACACACACACACACACACACACACACACACACACACACACACACACACACACACGTGCATGCCTATATATATATATATATATACATATACACACACACACACACACACACACACACACACACACACACACACACTTGTAAATGATAGTACTAGAACCAGTATCCATGTTTACAAAGTATCAAAAAATTTTATGACCGAAGTCTTGCTTCAAGTGTTATTTTTAGTGGAAGGCCCACCCTTGCTGTTCCATCTACTTATGTCTGCTTGTCTTCAAAATCTTAACCCTAGATTGTCAAAGGAAAAAACTTTAAAGACCAATTCACGTTAGGTTCAAGCAAGGCACCCTTTATTACTTGCAGCAAGGAGACAAAGCATGTAGGCACAGGATTTGTGTGAATCATTGCTGATTAGTATGTTATTCTTATACAGTTCTCTTCCTGTCTCACAGAAAATGTTACCATTCTATTGCTAACGTAGTTAGACACAGCTTTCTGTATGTTCTACAGAAAATGTTGCTAGACTTATTGCTGACCAAGCTAAATTATCTGCTGTTCTGCAACACATTTTGAGAAAAACAACCTGGCCTTGGGCTTACTTCAGTCCATTTCAACTTTTCAATTCTTCTATTGTACTGTTCTAATACACGTGTTACATTTTGTCTAGATTCACGGTATATTTCTAGCTTTAGTACAAGTAATGCTGACTACGGTTTAAACCTTCAAGCTTCTATTGTTTTCTTTATCAATAGCTTCTAGCAGCTACATGTTTTCTCATAGCATAAGCAGCAATGAATATTCCTTTGTTAAGTTTCATGGCATTAGCAGAAATGAAATGCTTCTTGTTATTTTCATGACATTAGCAGAAATAAAATGCTTCTTGTTAAGTTTCTAATAGCTGTGCAGATTCATGCAGTGTGAACAGAATAAATGTATGAACCCTTTTAAATCTCGAATGTACTAAGCATGCATATTATTATTACATATTTTTCTAACATTTCCCCCCTTTTAATACTTTTATTCTACTTTCAAGATAAGCATAAACAGTTTTTTTCTTCCCCTAACCTCTTCCTACTCAGGATTTGCAGTTAAGAGAGTCATTCAGTTTAAACTTATGAAAGCATTTTCAATTTTTCAGCAATTCTTCAAGTTCAGCATCTTGGTATAAGGTTTCTGAAACTGACATGTCTATAAAGTCTTTAATCAGTCTTTTCATGCAGGGGATGCAGCAGCATGCACATACCACCAGTAGGATCATTCCTACACAGATGGCAATCAGGATGTTCATCAGGATACTGCCCCACCCCCCCTAACAATCTCTGGAAAAAGTCCGTCAATGGATTTGGTCCTTTTTTGGTATGGCTGACACCTGCTGAATTCCCTCAAGATGATTGCCTATCTCGTGTTTGTGGTCAGGAATATGCGAACAGCACTCCTCCTGGATTAACACACACATACCTCCTCTCCTCGCTAGGGTGAAGTCAAGAACCATGCGGTTTTGAAGCACTACTGTTCTCATGGCAGTCAGTTCATCAGTCACCAATTCTAGCGTGGAAAAGGTTGCATTGTTCATTATTTCGAGAAGTTTAGACAATTTTCTCAGTTCCCAGATTGATTTAGTTGCTCCATATGCTGGCAGTACACCTGCCCAGGAGATGATGGTATCACTCAAGTCCATATGTGACAGTCCATTTTTCCCCAAGCCCACAGCATGATGGTTTTTCCAGCCTGCATTGATTTGCCCCACTGGATTGACAGGCTTCTTGAGTTCTCGTCGAACATTCCGAATTTTCCCTTGAGGTAAAACTGCTGTATGTCATATGGCCGGAACCAGGTACCCCAAATAACAACTGCCGGACCAATTCTCAGGTAACCACTTATATGCTTTCCTACCACATACAAAGTAACAGTCTTCTACTTTGGTAGTAACTTTACTATGTCCTGGCTCTGGATGAAACATTTTTTTGTCTATCATAGACAGTTGTCTATAAAGGTCAGCATTATGTTTTACTTCATCAGTTGTCCTATGCATCAGTTCAACAAATGAATCATAGCTCGTGTTGCAATAGAATCCTGTGTTATCAGTTTTATTGTAGCATCTATAGGGAACAGTCATATTGCAATTGCTCCAACCCACCCGAACTGTATCATTTTTGTAAAAACACACAGTCCCCTTCTGTCAAACAGACAAGTGCAATGCTACTTTATCTTGTGATGTGACATCTGATGTACCATAGACTAAGTTTTCCCAGGTCTTATTGGCTCCTAGGGGGACTGAAGTTAGCAATAACCCCCCGTATGCTGTTGGCAAAGCTGTGCAAATACAGCAATATGAAACATTGAAGGTCTCAGCATACACATATTTGATTGCCTGGTAAGTGTTGAAGTTTGGGTGCCACTCTGCACGCTTGTTTAGTCCAGTTTGTGTGGCTGAGAAAAGGAATGGCCGCAACAAAAAGATTATTGTCACTTGTACAGTCAACAGGATGGTTATGCAGTACTTCTGAGGAAACGGTTGTTCTTCATTCCTGTTTTCTCTGACTCTTCCGAATAGGTGCATTTGGATCTTACTGGATTCTGTCATCTTTATTTCAGACATGTGTTCTTACTCTCTGCCCTCATAGGACCTTCAGCACTGATGGTTTCTTCACTGGGGTTGAGACGGATCAGTCCTATTGATCTGACCCCCCTTTGTAGCCAGACTTTGTGCTGAGGGCCCCAATGGAAAGGGAAGATTTTTGTCTAGTTCAAAGTTCTTAGCTAGGTTGCAGTGCATCAGGTGGATCCACAAAGCTCGCTCTGCTATCTTGACTGCAGTGGGTATCGAAAGAAGCACCTGGTAGGGACCTTCCCACCTTGGTGACAACCAATTCTTCTTCTTCTTTATAACTTTTATCCACACCCAGTCTCCGGGTGTCACTGCCATTTCTGATGTCTCGGTTTGTTTTCTATCTGAAACAGAATTTAACTTCAACAGATGTTTAGAATTCATTAGCTTCCTCATATATTCAGCTAGTGTGAAATCAGCTTCCTGGTCTGATGACATGAGAAGTTTCCACTGGGGTGTATAATAAGCCCTTCCAAATAACTTTTCAAAAGGAGTCAATCCTTTTGCTTTAGAGACAGTTCTCATGCTCAACAGTGCCAGGGGTAAACAGTATAACCAGTTTTTCCCTGTCTCAGCTATCAATTTTCTCAATTTGTTTTTTAATATACTATTATTCCTTTCAACTAGCCCTGCAGAC
This sequence comes from Protopterus annectens, assembly GCF_019279795.1. NCBI lineage: Eukaryota > Metazoa > Chordata > Ceratodontiformes > Protopteridae > Protopterus > Protopterus annectens. The sequence continues at coordinate 491,255,625 of NC_056726.1, forward strand.
TGTGGATGGTATGCACAATGATTTTTTAAAGAAATACCAAAATGCTTAATCAACTGCTGTATGGTTTGATTTACAAAGTGTGTACCATTGTCACTATAGATCCTTTCTGGAATGCCAAATCTAGGAATGATTTCCTTGACAAGTACTTTTGCCACTGTGGCTGCATCTGGATTTTTGGTTGGAAAGGCTTCCACCCACTTGGAAAACATATCTACAATGACAGGACAATACTTCTTATTTTCACATTTGTTCAATTCTATGAAATCCATACAGATAGTGTGAAACAGATATGGTGGTGTAGGGAAACTCCCTTGCCTGGGCTTTATCGCCCCCTGTGCATGATGTTTGTTACAAATCTGACATGTCAAACAAAATTTTTTAGAGTAGTTTGTAAATCCGTACGTTGTGAACACCTGGTTCATCAGCTGTACCATCCCCCCTGTTGAGACATGGCACTGCCCATGGCTCAACAAAGCTGCATATCTAAACAAATTAGATGGTAGTATTGGTTTCCCTTCTCTAGAGATGTACAGCCCCTTTTCGAGAATTGCTCCTTGTTTTATCCATCGTTGTTTTTGAGCTTGCGTAGTGAGTGTCTGCATTGTTTTTAATATTTCTAAGTCTAAAATTTCAGAGGGTTGTAATTCCTCATTTAAAAGAAATACTTCTGTGGCTGCTTGTTTTGCAGCTGTATCAGCTTTCGCATTACCTTTTGAAATCCTATCTTGCTACTTAGTGTGAGCTGTGCATTTACAAATGGCTACTTTCTGAGGTAACAGAATAGATTCTAAAAGATCTAAAATAAACTGTGCATGATTGATAGGTTTGCCAGTAGATGTTATCATTCCCCTGTTTTTAAACTGTTGCGCAAAAACATGTACAGTAGAAAAAGCGTACTGGCTGTCAGTAAAAATGTTTACGCATTTACCCTTTGCTAAGGTACATGCCCATGTCAGGGTGATCAATTCTGCTGCCTGTGCAGATAAGTTGTGTGGTAAAGGTTTTGCTTCTATAATTTCAGTATCAGAAACTACTGCATATCCTACTAGGTTCTATCCTGCAGGACCCCTTTTGCACGAGCCATACACGTAGTATGTCAGCTCGGCATCATCCAACGGGACATCTGTGAGATCTTTTCTAGGTAGTGTCTTTTGCTCGATTACCTGCAGGCAGTGGTGTGGTGTGCCGTCTGCAGGGGTCGGGAGCAAAGTAGAAGGGTTTAAAGTCGTGCATCATTCAATTGTCATGTGAGGTTGGCTCAACAATATAGTCATGCAAGAAAGATGCCTAACAGGGGAAAGATATGCCACCTTTTCTTGTAGTAAAATAATCGCGACTGCATGAGGTACTCTGAAAGTGAGAGGGTGGAATAAGACTACTGAGGCTTAAGCCTGTACTGCCGTTGCAGCTGCAACTACTGCTTGTACACAGTGGGGTAAGGATCATGCCACTGGGTCTAGTTGTGATGAATAGTAAGCAATGGGGCGTTCCTTATTCCCCATGCTGTTGTGTTAATACTGATGTCATGTAACCCTGCTAACAATCTACAGTTTGGAAAAAACGTTTATGATAGTTCGGAAATCCCAGAACTAATGAGGATGCTATTAAAATTTGTGGCAAGAAAGCGACACAGGTAGCTCGAAGTAATCCCTTTATTGAATACAGATAACACAATTCCCACAGTTCAGAACAAGCGCTTTCACTCGGTACAGTACCGAGCTTTATCAAGTTACTCAAGTAACCAAATGGTTCAGGTTATATACTTCAAATAAAACCACGTGTTTAAATCAATTAACTATCCTATTAAGTTCATTTCATCTAGTGTACATTTAAAACTCAACAAAAAAATTTTTTTAAATCATCTGATGTGTACTAACATCATACGAAAAAAACGTTGATAACATTCATTGAAATGTATGTTAGAAATTGTGCAAAAAAGTAAAAACAGAGTATGTAACAAATAGATAGTGTAGAATGAAAATTTAAATAAACCTAGAACCATTTTTCAACGCTAGGTCTGAATCAATAAAATCCATAAGAGAATATACATGTTGATATGTTAATAAATTAATTAATTAAAAACACTACCAAACCAAATAACCTTACAATTAAAAAATGTGCAGGTGTATTAATACCTATAATAAAATGTTGAATGCTACTTCACAAATATAAAAAAATAGTAATAATTAATAAAAGTTTCAATATAAATAAGTGGTTTGTTTTCCTAATTTATATAAATATAAGTAAATAAATCATAAGGGTCCCATGTAATCTCAGACCCAACAAAAGTAAGTAACAAAGTAATGATTAAACATGAACCATGCTAACCCAAGAATCTTGTGTTCCAACAAAACTAACCTTCCATAATAGTGATAAACCAAGGGTAGAAAATGTGCAAGCGAATAAGTCAAATACTTACACTTAAATAGAAATAATCTCACATCCAGTGGATATATAAAAGTGGTTTAAAAATAAACACTATAGTCGGGCCATCCTAAGTTTAAGGACACTACTGATGTTAATGTTTTTGTTAAGACCCGGTGATCTACCAGCATCTAGTCTCAATTGCCACAATAAGTCACGATATTCTAGTGTCGTTTCCCAATCACCACCCCGAGCATCTGGCGTTACCTGTTCTAACACCATAAATTTAATTTGCATGTTAGGACAAAGTAGGAATGTTTAAAAAAAGCATTGGATTCTTTAGCTTTTGAGAGGTCGTTGAAGTGTTCGTAGATCCTTTTTCTGAGGGGTCTTTCAGTCTTTCCTATATAGAAACTTGCACATACTGTGCATAACCCGAGGTAAACAACTCCCTTAGATGAACAATTAAAATGACAACTGGCCTGAAAAAGATAATTTCTGGATGGAATAAATAAGGTTGAATCGTTGTAAATAGCAGAACATTGTTTACAGGCCCCACATTTAAATGTGCCCAGTTTGTGATTGTCAAGTCTAGATTTAACCAAAGCTTTCTTTTCAAACAATTGCTTCAGATTCACATCCCTTTTTCTTACAAAGCTTGGATGTGGGTCAACAAAATTGCTCAATTCATCATGTAAAGTAAGTAAGGGCCAATGCTTCCTTATCACATTCTCAATCTCAAGAGAACCCATAGAATAAGTATATATAAAATTGTTATGCGATCTTGAATCGGGTTCTGATTCATGTTCAGGGGTCTGGGGAGATCCTTTACCCAGTAAAGGTGGGTATTTGACATCTCTGTTGAGTGTCACTTCCTCAGCCAAAGCAGTTACTAATGAAAGTGGATAACCTCTGTCTAAAAATAATTTCTTCAAAATTCTCATTTCTTCTGTATAATCTCCAACAGAACTACACATTCTAGACGCCCTGATAAACTGACCTTTCATAATTCCCTTCTTCTGAAAGAAAGGGTGACCACTTTCAAAGTGGAGGTAAGAATTGGAAAAAGTTGGTTTCTGTAAAGTTTAGACTGAAAAGAATTGTTGGAAGTGTCAAAGTCACATCAAGGTAGTGTAATTCATTAGAACTGATGTTATGTGTGAAAGATAAGAAGGAAGTGGTAAAATTTAAATATTTAAAAAACTCATGAAACTGTTCAAGCGAACCATTCCACAAAATGCAGATATCATCTAAATATCTCTTATAATGGGTGATGAATGTAACCCATTCAGTAGAAAAAATGTATTTTTGTTCCCATCTATGTAGAACTAAATTAGCATAGAGTGAAGCACATGAAGCACCCATGGCAACTCCCTTCTTTTGTTTGTAAAACTCATCATTAAAATAAAATTATTTTCTAGTACAATTTCCATGAGTTCCGTTACTAAATTAGTAACCTTACTCTCCGGGTGGGCCTCAGAACTCAATACTTCATTAAACCAATCTACTCCAATATTGTGAGGAATGCTAGGGAATAGCTCTACTATGTCTATTGTAATCATGAAGCCCTATGCTGACCGTCTTAAAAAACTCCAGCTATACTCTGTCACATATCGTCTACTCAGAGGCGATCTCTGCTTAACATACAAGGCCATGTCAAACCCAGAGCTGTTGGACATGCTACACTTAAAGAAATCCCAATCCCTCAGAGCTACACGCTCCAGGCATCTAAACCTTGTCATCACAATAAACAAAACACGTTGGAGGGATAGGTTCCTGACCCAGAGACTCCCCAGACTCTGGAATAGATTGTCCATACATGTCAAGCAGAGTGCCTCTTTGGACCTCTTCAAGAGGAACCTTGACAATTGGATGGGAGAAAGGAAATTCACCCCAGGGATCACGTCAGTCACCCTGCTAGACAGGGGTCCAGGAAAGTAAATAATGTGGGAAGAAATAGCCAGGGAATTGTTATGGCTAGGCTTGTATAGGCCCTAGGGCTGATAGCCTAGTACCAACCTATGAACCTATGAACCTATGAGTAGATTAACTTCGTAAAATTCAGGCTTAATACTTCTAAGAAAATCCCAGGAATCCTTGCAAATCCTAGTTAGAGAGGAAAGAAAATTCTTCGCAATGAAATCAATAAACTTACCAAGTGGTTCAGTGACACTGCCAGCACCGGGCACAATGGGTCTAAATTTTAGGGGATGGACCCTTTTATGGGTTTTTGGAATTCCAAAAATGACAGGAATTCTAGGTTTAACTACATGCAAGTAGTTAAATAATTTCTCATTGATCACACCCTGCAATAGGTGGTCAGTAACTAAAAAATTAATTTTGGATGTAGCAAGATTGACCTCATTTCTTGAAACTACTTCGTATTGCATCCAAGCTTTGTAAGAAAAAGGGATGTGAATCTGAAGCAATTGTTTGAAAAGAAAGCTTTGGTTAAATCTAGACTTGACAATCACAAACCGGGCATATTTAAATGTGGGCCTGTAAACAATGTTCTGCTATTTACAACGATTTGACCTTATTTATTCCATCCAGAAACTATCTTTTTAAGGCCAGTTGTCATTTTAATTTTTCATCTAAGGGAGTTGTTTACCTCGGGTTATGCACAGTATGTGCAAGTTTCTATATAGGAAAGACTGAAAGACCCCTCAGAAAAAGGATCTACGAACACTTCTATGACCTCTCAAAAGCTAAAGAATCCAATGCTTTTTTTAAACATTCCTTACTTTGTCCTAACATGCAAATTAAATTTATGGTGTTAGAACAGGTAACTCCAGATACTCGGGGTGGTGATTGGGAAACGACACTAGAATATCGTGAGTTATTGTGGCAATTGAGACTAGATGCTGGTAGATCACCGGGTCTTAACGAAAACATTAGCATCAGTAGTGTCCTTAAACTTAGGATGACCCGACTATAGTGTTTATTTTTAAACCACTTTTATATATCCAATGGATGTAAGACTATTTCTATTTAAGTGTAGGTATTTGACTTATTCGCTTGCACATTTTCTACCCTTGGTTTATCACTATTATGGAAGGTTAGTTTTGTTGGAACACAAGATTCTTTGGTTAGCATGATTCATGTTTAATCATTACTTTGTTACTTGCTTTTGTTGGGTCTGAGATTACATGGGACCCTTATGATTTATTTACTTATATTTATATAAATTAGGAAAACAAACCACTTATTTATATTGAAGCTTTTATTAATTATTACTATTTTTATATTTGTGAAGTAGCATTCAGCATTTTATTATAGGTATTAATACACCTGCACATTTTTTAATTGTAAGGTTATTTGGTTTGGTAGTGTTTTTTAATTAATTAATTTATTAACATATCAACATGTATATTCTCTTATGGATTTTATTGATTCAGACCTAGCGTTGAAAAATGGTTCTAGGTTTATTTAAATTTTCATTCTACACTATCTATTTGTTACATACTTTTTTACTTTTTTGCACAATTTCTAACATACATTTCAATGAATGTTATCAACGTTTTTTTGTATGATGTTAGTACACATCAGATGATTTAAAAAATTTTTTTTGTTGAGTTTTAAATGTACACTAGATGAAATGAACTTAATAGGATAGTTAATTGATTTAAACACGTGTTTTTATTTGAAGTATATAACCTGAACCATTTGGTTACTTGAGTAACTTGATAAAGCTCGATACTATACCGAGCGAAAGCGCTTGTTCTGAACTGTGGGAATTGTGTTATCTGTATTCAATAAAGGGATTACTTCGAGCTACCTGTGTCGCTTTCTCGCCACAAATTTTGCTTCTTGGTTTTCTGTTTGGTTTTTGTTTCCTGTTTCGATTCTTTGGTCAAGTCTCATGGCTGAGGGAGCTGACACAATGGATTTTGTGGACACTCCTCAAGTTTTGAGGAATCCTAGTGATGAAGGTCCGATCATGCGAACAGAATTCAACCAAGTGTTGGTTATGCTTGCACAGCTTACTGACTCTCTTAATGCTTTGAAAGCTGACATGCTTCCATCGTTGCCTGGCAACCAGTTACAAGTACTGGAGCAGAAGAAAAAGAGTTCCCCTAATGTTACAGTAGGAAGAATACCAGCTTTACCATTGGACCTTCCGGGTCAACTAGCACATGGTTCATCTATCGGTTGCGATATGGAAACGAGTACACCAGGACTACAAGCAGACTTCACGGATTTACAACCACAGGGTTTTAACTTTAACAGTTGGACTGAACGTCAATTTACATTCAATAAAGGTACTGTTACATTCAACACTGAGAATAATACTGAAAAAGATTTTGATATCTTACGAGACAAACTTTATGCCTATAAAAGTAACCAGTTGGAGATAAACTACCTTAAAGAATGTGTTTCAGTTAAGCGTGTACCAAAAGGGCTACACTTTTTTAAGTTTCCCAACAATGTGCAGCATGGAACTCCATATTATTTTAAACTATGTGAAATCTTTGACAACGCTGGTTTACAGGTTTTGAATGTAATGGTAGCAGAGTATGAGGCGAACGCCAGTACTTTGCTAAATGAGCTTACCATGTTAAACAATTCATTGGTCAAAGATTCTAATTTTTCATCTGTTAAGATTAACTATGATAACGTTTTTAAAGAGGTAGATCAATTTTGTGTGAAAATTTTGAATCGTAAAATGCGTAAGTTAGAGAGGGATTTGACAGAGTATAGGGAAGATGTGGTTTATCCTTTACCTGGGAATCAACGTAGATTCAACGACCAGACACACAATTTAGCTAACTACACTCCTGTGTTTGACAAACATCCTGGTACATTTGTGCCACCACTACATAGGAGTGAAAGATTGGCAGAAATAGAAAAGAAAAATTATTTTCAGGATTTTCAACAACCTCCAGACAGAGTAGGAGGGAGGGGACAGAGATACTACCAGCAAGGTTGGAACAACAGGCACAACTAGTTTCGCATCTTATTGGTTTTGATGGATTGTTTTATCAATCCATAGAAGACAGTACTATTGTTATGAAAGATAATTTTGCTATTTACAACTATACAGATATGGAGGTGAACGATTGCACTTTTAGGTTATTCACCCGAGATTTCCATTTTGTTCCCCTGCGCCTGTTTAACTTAACTCAGCTCCTTGTTGATTTAAAACTTTTTGCAAGGCAGTTAAATTTAAATACGCACGTTAAAGGGCAGGTACAAACTAGAAGGGAGCTTACCCGAAAGAGCACTTTTAACCCCCCCCACGCATCCATCTATCAAGGTTTTTTGAGGAGTTAGTAGAGAGAGATTTGAGGGATTTATACTACCAAAACACTCATATGTTTCATAGTAACTTGAAGGAGAATGAAGCACTCCTGGTTCATGACCTCATAAACAGAAAGATTAGGGTTATGAAACCCGACAAGGGTGGAGGGGTTGTCCTTATGTTTAGTACGGATTACGACATCCATCTTTTTGGGATGTTGCAAGATTCTGAGCAATATGAAGTAGTTTCAAGAAATGAAGTCAATCTTGCTACATCCAAAATTAACTTTTTACTTACTGACCACCTATTGCAAGGTGTGATCAATGAGAAATTATTTAACTACTTGCATGTAGTTAAACCTAGAATTCCTGTCATTTTTGAAATTCCAAAAAACAATAAAAGGGTCCATCCCCTAAAATTTAGACCCATTGTGTCCGGTGCTGGCAGTGTCACTGAACCACTTGGTAAGTTTATTGATTTCATTGCGAAGAATTTTATTTTCTCTCTAACTAGGATTTGCAAGGATTCCTGGGATTTTCTTAGAAGTATTAAGCCTGAATTTTACGAAGTTAATCTACTCATGATTACAATAGACATAGTAGAGCTGTTCCCTAGCATTCCTCACAATATTGGAGTAGAATGGTTTAATGAAGTATTGAGTTCTGAGGCCCACCTGGGGAGTAAGGTTACTAATTTAGTAACGGAACTCATGGAAATTGTACTAGAAAATAATTTTATTTATTTTAATGTTGAGTTTTACAAACAAAAGAAGGGAGTTGCCATGGGTGCTTCATGTGCTTCACTCTATGCTAATTTAGTTCTACATAGATGGGAACAAAAATAATTTTTTTCTACTGAATGGGTTACATTCATCACCCATTATAAGAGATATTTAGATGATATCTGCATTTTGTGGAATGGTTCGCTTGAACAGTTTCATGAGTTTTTTAAATATTTAAATTTTACCACTTCCTTCTTATCTTTCACACATAACATCAGTTCTAATGAATTACACTACCTTGATGTGACTTTATACAAAGACACTTCCAACAATTCTTTTCAGTCTAAACTTTACAGAAAACCAAGTTTTTCCAATTCTTACCTCTACTTTGAAAGTGGTCACCCCTTCTTTCAGAAGAAGGGAATTGTGAAAGGTCAGTTTATCAGGGCCTCTAGAATGTGCAGTTCTGTTGGAGATTATACAGAAGAAATGAGAATTTTGAAGAAATTATTTTTAGACAGAGGTTATCCACTTTCATTAGTAACTGCTTTGGCTGAGGAAGTGACATTCAACAGAGATGTCAAATACCCACCTTTACTGGGTAAAGGATCTCCCCAGACCCCTGAACATGAATCAGAACCTGATTCAAGATTGCATAATAATTTTATATGTACTTATTCTATGGGTTCTCTTGAGATTGAGAATGTGATAAGGAAGCATTGGCCCTTACTTACTTTACATGATGAATTGAGCAATTTTGTTGACCCACATCCAAGCTTTGTAAGAAAAAGGGATGTGAATCTGAAGCAATTGTTTGAAAAGAAAGCTTTGGTTAAATCTAGACTTGACAATCACAAACCGGGCACATTTAAATGTGGGGCCTGTAAACAATGTTCTGCTATTTACAATGATTCGACCTTATTTATTCCATCCAGAAATTATCTTTTTAAGGCCAGTTGTCATTTTAATTGTTCTTCTAAGGAAGTTACCTCAGGTTATGCACAGTATGTGCAAGTTTCTATATAGGAAAGACTGAAAGACCCCTCAGAAAAAGGATCTACGAACACTTCTACGACCTCTCAAAAGCTAAAGAATCCAATGCTTTTTTTAAACATTCCTTACTCTGTCCTAACATGCAAATTAAATTTATGGTGTTAGAACAGGTAATGCTAGATGCTCGGGGTGGTGATTGGGAAACGACACTAGAATATCGTGAGTTATTGTGGCAATTGAGACTAGATGCTGGTAGATCACCAGGTCTTAACGAAAACATTAACATCAGTAGTGTCCTTAAACTTAGGATGGCCCGACTATAGTGTTTATTTTTAAACCACTTTTATATATCCACTGGATGTGAGACTATTTCTATTTAAGTGTAAGTATTTGACTTATTCGCTTGCACATTTTCTACCCTTGGTTTATCACTATTATGGAAGGTTAGTTTTGTTGGAACACAAGATTCTTGGGTTAGCATGGTTCATGTTTAATCATTACTTTGTTGCTTGCTTTTGTTGGGTCTGAGATTACATGTGACCCTTATGATTTATTTACTTATATTTATATAAATTAGGAAAACAAACCACTTATTTATATTGAAACTTTTATTAATTATTACTATTTTTTATATTTGTGAAGTAGCATTCAGCATTTTATGATAGGTATTAATACACCTGCACATTTTTTAATTGTAAGGTTATTTGGTTTGGTAGTGTTTTTTAATTAATTAATTTATTAACATATCAACATGTATATTCTCTTATGGATTTTATTGATTCAGACCTAGCATTGAAAAATGGTTCTAGGTTTATTTAAATTATCATTCTACACTATCTATTTGTTACATACTCTGTTTTTACTTTTTTGCACAATTTCTAACATACATTTCAATGAATGTTATCAACGTTTTTTTCGTATGATGTTAGTACACATCAGATGATTTAAAAAAATTTTTTTGTTGAGTTTTAAATGTACACTAGATGAAATGAACTTAATAGGATAATTAATTCATTTAAACACATGGTTTTATTTGAAGTATCTAAACTGAACCATTTGGTTACTTGAGTAACTTGATAAAGCTCAGTACTATACCAAGCGAAAGCGCTTGTTCTGAACTGTGGGAATTGTGTTATCTATATTCAATAAAGGGATTACTTTGAGCTACCTGTGTTGCTTTCTCACCACAAATTTTGCTTCTTGGTTTTCTGTTTGGTTTTTGTTTCCTGTTTCGATTCTGAGGATGCTATTAACTGCTTCAGTTTGCAGAAAGCAGATTCTGCTTCTGGTATCCATTGTAACAAATCTTGCGCTGCCATAGGCTTCTTATATATAAGGTCAGTCAGTGGTGCAGATTCCAAAGCATAGTTTGGAATCCAGCTCCGGCAAAAATTAGTTGTACCCAGGAAGGACATCATTTCCTTCTTGGTAGTGGGTTTTGGTGCTTTGCAAAATTGCTATTTTTCTGTCCTCATCTAATGTTCTACCTTCCTTGGATATTACATATCCCAGGTATTTAACTTGTTTTCTCCAAAGCTGCAGTTTACTTTTATTTACCTTATGTCCTTCAGCGGCTAAAAATCGTAGAAGTGCTATGGTATCTTCTCTACAATCCTGTTGAGTGGGGGCTGCCAGCAAGATGTCATCAACGTAAAGTAAAATCTGACTGTCTCTTGGTGGGGTGAATCTCGCCAAGTTGCTTGCCATTTCTTGTGAGAATATTGTTGGACTTTCACAGTATCCCTGTGGTAGTCACGTATATGTATACCTTTTCCCTTGAAATGTGAATGCAAACCAATACTGGCTATCAGGGTGTATCGGTATCGAAAACAATGCATCGCTGATGTCTACCACAGAAAAATACTTCTGTTGAGGTTTTAAATCATTCAACAGGGTGTGTGGGTCTGGCACCGAGGGTGCCCTTGGTATTACTGCATCATTTACAGCTTGTAAATCTTGGACCATACGCCATTCTCCATTTGCTTTTTTGACTGGAAATAAGGGTGTGTTACATGGTGAATCGGGAGATTCTACTAGTATCCCTCCTTTAAGTAAGGCTGCTATAATAGGCTTTATCCCTGCTTCTGCATCTTTTCTTAAGGGATACTGTCTTTTTTGTGGTCTGAATGCTGATTTTGGCATGATAGTAACTGGTCCCGCTGTACGAATAAGTCCTACATCTGATTTTCCTGTTGACCAGAGGGTCTCTAGTATATTTTGTAAGGCATTTTCTTCCTCCTTTAACAGGAGTGTCAATGAGATGTTCTCACCAGACTGTAAGTGCACAGCTGGGTTGGTCTGAGTTATCCAATTTAACTTCTGTATTTGTATTCCCTGTTCTGACAGTTCTAGTTCTGTCTGTTTCTCCCATCTTGTGACTTTTTCTCCTAGGTCTGCCCATTCCATATTTCTGGTTTTGGTTAAGCTAACATGTGCTAATCTATTAGATTTATAAAGTGCAAAGAACTCCTGGGGCAATGAACAGCTGGCTACACTGTTCCCTTCTGTGTACAGGTTACACAATATCAGTCTATTTGCATGATTCTTAAACAATTCTTGCTCATATTCCTTATCAGGTCCTGGTGTATTACAATAATACAGGGTACAGTGCAACAGTTGTTGCTTATCAATGTCAAGGGAGGGGAACTTGCTGATGGCTACATTCATTAACTCTTCAGTTACAGTCCCTAGACCAGTCGTAACTAAGTCCTGGCTGTACCAATAAAACATTTCACCCTCCGATTGCACTGCAAAGGTATCAATCTGTCACTGTGCTTCCATACCCTGCATGGTTGGGACTACTGCTATACCAAATAGCTGCATGAGGTCTCTGCCCAAGAGGTTTACTGGGCATTTTGCAGAAACACCAATTTTGCTTTTTTGTGTCAATCCTGAAACTGGATCAGTTATTGCAATGTCACGGGAGAGAGGCTCCTGATACAGCTGTCCATTAGCTGCTTTAACCAGTATGTAATCAGGTGTCTCTGTGTTTTCTGGTAGTTTGGAGGGATGTATCAGGGTTCGTGATGCCCCTGAGTCACACAAGAATTTGACTTCCCTCCCTTCTACCAAGAGTGTAACTTCTGGTTTCGTGTCTGCTAAATAGAGCTCCAAGCTCAATAAAGCTATGTCTAATATTTCATCTTCTTCATTGTCACTAACTTCCTGCACTTCCTCTACTCCCTCTATCACATTCTCATTTGTCCCTTCTTCGCTAGCCCCTTCTAGTGATTCCTGACTACCATAAAGTCGGTCCTCACCCTCCTTGTCTTCCGTTGTTGCCTTCTTATTTTTCTTGCAATCCTTTGCCAAATGTCCCTTTTTACCGCATTTAAAACATTCTCCCCTTTTCTTTCGCCCTTCAAAGTCCTCTGATCATTGATCAGATTGTTTGTTTCCCTGTGCATTTTTCTTGCCCTTTTTCCCGGACTGTACTACGTAAACTTCTGCTCCATCTTCTACAGAAAATACTTGAGCTTTCTTTTTCTTTTTGCTATTAAAATGCCTTTTGGCATGCCTAGCATATTCAAGTAATGATTGTAACCTGCTTGTATGATGATCTACCATGTGTTTTGTAATAAAACTGCTTATAGGTGCAATACTGCCCTTTAAAAATGCATTCTTTAACTGCTGTTCATATGGGGAATCTTGTGTTTGATCTTCAGGAACCTGCATTCCACAGTGATTATTAAAACACTCTAATAATCTGGCATAATACCGGTCAATAGTTTCACCTTCTTGTTGGATGCATTGATTAATGCAAGTCCAGTCTGCCCTAGGTTTCCATTTTTCAGAGATGCGGTCTGTAAGACCTTTTACTCTGGTGTCTAATTCTGTGCTGCTATGTGGGAGGGGTCTTTGTGCAGCATCACGGGGATTCCAGTTCCCACTAATCATATACCAATCTGGCCCTACAATTTGTCTAACTACCTTTTCTACCTCTTCTCCATTTAAGTTATAATTCAGCCTCATTCCTTGTAAATCTTCTGAGAATTTTCTAAAATTAACCACTGGATGGGGAATTCCCTCAGTGGCCTTCCGGATGTCTTCCGGAGTCAAAGGTGTATACACTAAAATAGTAGGGTCCTGATTGTCCTGACCTGCCTGAGGGTTGGGTACTTCTATAAGTGGACATATTTCTTCTTCTTCACTTATAGATCGTGAATTTTTAACCATTTGCCATAACTCGATGCCTTCATCTGAGTTACCTGCCTTTGTTCGGGACCTGGTCCCGATGGGGTCTCTAATTTTAGTTAGTTTTAGTTTCATAATGTCTCTATCTTCAGTGACCACAGGATATCATGGGGGTGGAATAACCTGTTCACTTGCTTCATATTCTGGTAGGGAGGCAGAGGTGCTGATGCTATTACTAAGTTATTATCCTCCTTATCTAAAAACATTGCTTTTGAATTTTTGTTCTTTTGTTCCCTACGGTTTACTTCCTCAATCCACCTGTGTGCCTGAGAAATTCCTAATTTACGTTGCTTTTTTACCCGACCTTTGGAATCAGTTTTGAGCTGTTTGACAAGTTTGATAAGTGAGGATTTTTCTAATTTTCCATCAAATTCGTACTTATTAACCCATTTTGAATAATATTTAATATTGTCGGCGCGCTACGACTGCATGCATTTTGCGTCTTCTGTTAACGGCGGATTTTGGGGTCTTTTTGTGCAATTATTACCCATTTTGTTCTACCCTTTGATTGTTACGTAACTTTTCTTAATTTTTTTAACATGGTACCACGGATTTTGTTATAGTCTCTTCAGAATGACTGCCTACTTATTCTGTTTCTCCTGATCTATGACAAGACAGTAATCTTATCTGTCCCTGACCTGTAAGAAAAATACAGTCTAACAAAAACAATACACATCTAGTCCCTGATCTAAAACAGTAAACAGAAAAAAGTAGATTCACCTTACCTGAGCCCATGTGATAGATCACCAATTCGCGGAGACCCGTCCTTCAGTCGCAGATCAGAAAGTGGCTGGCCTCTTTTGAACGACAATTCAGTCAGAGGGCTTTTCAGATAAGAAGAACCGATTTGGTTTCTTCCCCATATGGTTTCAACTACCTGGCCTGTCTGATCCGAGGTGAAGAGAGGGTTCCGGTCTGAAGGACCAATCTGTCAAAGGAAAAAAACTTCAAAGACCAATTCACATTAGGTTCAAGCAAGGCACCCTTTATTGCTTGCAGCAAGGAAACAAAGCATGTAGGCACAGGATTTGTCTGAATCATTGGTGATTAGCATGTCATTCTTATACAGTTCTCTTTCTGTCACACAGAAAATGTTACCATTCTATTGCTGACGTAGTTAGACACAGCTTTCTGTATGTTCTACAGAAAAAGTTGCTAGACTTATTGCTGACTAAGCTAAATTATCTACTGTTCTGCAAAACATTTTGAGAAAAACAACTTGGCCTTGGGCTTACTTCAGTCCATTTCAACTTTTCAATTCTTCTATTGTACTGTTCTAATACATGTGTTACATTTTGTCTAGATTCAAGGTATATTTCTAGCTTTAGTACAAGTAATGCTGACTACGGTTTAAACTTTCAAGCATCTATTGTTTTCTTTAGCAATAGCTTCTAGCAGATGCATGTTTTCTCATAGCATAAGTAGAAATGAATATTCCTTTGTTAAGTTTCATGACATTAGCAGAAATGAAATACTTCTTGTTATTTTCACGACATTAGCAGAAATAAAATGCTTCTTGTTACGTTTCTAATAGCTGTGCGGATTCATGCAGTGTGAACAGAATGAATGTATTAACCCTTTTAAATCTCGAATGCACTAAGCATGCATATTACTAGTGCATATTTTTCTAATTATACAATGACATAATTTAAGAAAAAAAAGAATTACTTTTCTTAAATAGTGGCATTGTATAATGCCTCCTTGCTGCCCTTCTGCAGCTGTCTGGTATTATGCGGCAGTTCTGATGTACTGCGCATGTATATGCCTACGCAGTACATCAGAGCTGTGGGCAAAAGCAACGGAGAAAGCAAGATCTCCGTTGCTTTTTACAAACTGTTTCGCTATGTTAAATGGGTTTAACATAGCGAGACAGCTTTAAAAATGCAACAGAGTCTCCGTTGCTTTTTTTAAAGCTGTCTCGCTATGTTAAACCCATTTAACATAGCGAGACAGTTTTGAAAAAAGCAACGGAGAACGCAAGATCTCCGTTGCTTTTTACAAACTGTCTCATTATGTTAAACTCATTTAACATAGCGAGACAGTGTGAGGCAATGGAGATCTTGCGTTCTCCGTTGCTGTAAAAAAGAGTTATGGTAATGGAAAAAGTCAGGGTGACTGGACCTTTTTCCATTACTATAACTCTGACTTACAACATGCACGCTGACCAATCAGCGTGCATGTTTTTGAATATTAATGAGGGGGGGTCATTGTATAATTGTGCATAATGTGTCATTGTACTAATGGTCTATTGATGAATGCTTTTATATGTATTGCTTACTCATTCAAGCTTAGCAATTAGCTAGTCCTGTCATTCCTTGATGATGTAACCTTTGACATCATACTCCTCTTTCTTGTTGTTATCAGTGCAATCAATGTTTACATTTATTTAATTACATTTTCCAAAATTTGTCATTCTAATGTAAAATCAAGCAAATAAGAGGCATTCTAAAGGCTCTTTGTAATATATTGACAATTAAATGAGTAGGATCACATTAAAACTTTGCCAGGTTCTTTTAGCAAGTGTCATCCTTTTCTTACTGCTGCTGAATTTAGCAGTCACTGCAATGCTAACACTGTTCTTATACAATATAACAAAACTAATAAAATATACAGAAACAGCAATTATGAGAAAGATATAGCCACTGACAGTATAGCAAAGAAAGGTAGTCAGAACGCATTTTCCTAAGTTGAGTGACTACTATGCCAAATTATGAATCAGTCTGGCAAGTCAAACTCCCAGTTCATGGAACACAGGAGGAATCATGAGTTGAAATGCATGCATATCAGTTGCATTATTTGAATATCTCATTATGACCTTCAGTTATGAAAAAATGTAATTAAATCACAACTAAACAAGAACACTATAATGAATTGATGGAAAACAAAAATGCTTTATTGACTAGTACCTTGAGGTGTAAAACTCTTCAAAGCTCATATAAAGTACAAAAGTTTGAGAACATTTAGATAATCCAAGTAACTTCTCATCATTAAAAGTAAACCTACAGAAAAGCTCAGAAGGGTATATAATTACTTAACCCCTTAGGAGCCATTGTATCAAATTGTAATATAAATGTTGTTTTCATTTTATCTACTAATTTATCACCATGATATTTCATGAAATGTTCAGCAACGGAATTATTCAAATTTTAATTTTTACAAACATTAAGATGTTCTAAAATTCTAACTTTAACCATAATTATTGTCTTACCAATATATATATAAAAAAAATACATGAAAATGTAATATCACATACCACCATGGTAGAACAACAAGTAAAATTAGGTTTAATAGTAATATTGTTCCTCAGGAAACACTACTCTATTCTTTTGGAAACATACTTACAACATTTACAGTGTAAGCAAGAATAATGTCTTATTACTTTTCTTTTATACAGTTTGTTTAAAAGATCACATTCTATAGGCAGTGGAAAATATTTACCACTTTAGTAATTTCCATTGAAAAATATTTTTACAAATGTTATTCTCAACTAAACTGTATTTAGTTAAATATACAAGGTGGACTCCTCATATCAAAACTACCCACTCTTTCAAATATGTCCAGCAACAGCATAGTAAAGAATGCATCCCTGGCATCATGAGATGTGTCATTCATCAAGCATAGGCATTGCAGCACAGACATCACACACGCACACACATGCATGCGTATATATATATATATATATATATATATATATATATAGATATATATATATATATATATATATATATATATATATATATATATATATACACACACACACACACACACACACACACACACACACACACACACACACACTGCAACAGATGCTTGTAAATTATAATACTAGAAGCAGTATCCATGTTTACAAAGTATCAAGAAATTTTATGACCGAAGTCTTGCTTCCAGTGTTATTTTTAGTGGAAGGCCCACCCCTGCTGTTCCGTCTACTTATGTCTGCTTGTCTTCAAAATCTAAACCCTAAATTCTTGGTGTGGAAGATCTGCCCTAGGCATTCAACTGTCAGAA
Source organism: Protopterus annectens (assembly GCF_019279795.1). Classification (NCBI taxonomy): domain Eukaryota; kingdom Metazoa; phylum Chordata; order Ceratodontiformes; family Protopteridae; genus Protopterus; species Protopterus annectens. The sequence goes on from NC_056726.1 coordinate 491,273,147, forward strand.
TTTCCAAGGGCATTCCATCATTTCTTACTGCTGATTTAACTTTCCACCAGTTAGCATTACTATTTTTTTATCTTGCAAATCCTTACTCATATTTTGCAATTGTAACACAAAAGCTTGGATTAAGATCTAAGTTCTACTGAAGACAGCCATTTCAAACATCATTGCATAATGCTTGCCTTTAGGAAAAAACATGGGCATCTATTCAGATGTTAGCAAAACCAAAAACAAGCCTTTATTCAGATATTAGCAAAACTAAACTCAGTCACATTACATCTGTTTACATATACGACTAAGACCTCATATATTATTACAGACTTACAAATGGTTTAATTATAATCAATATTAAGTTATTTTAAAACTTTCATTTACACAAACTAGTCCCATGTTTGCAGTATATAAGTCACAACCTGCCAACAAGCCTGGCATACCCCTCGGTTGAGGCTTAATATAAAAAATCACCAGTATGGTAATTAAAAGAAGTTAAATAGGAAAAAATAATTTCCTGTTTGCAGTGTATAGTAAAATGGCAGGCACGCCCACAAATCTGCTATATCCCATAGTACTACCAGTATTAATCCCCCCGAATTTTCATTAATAAATACACAGTACAAAGGATTAATTAGAAAATGCAAAATCTCTTCATTGTAAAAGCTAATCCCCTGTTTGTAGTATTTAAATCACAGTCTGTCCTCCAGCCTAATATACTCCGGCTGATTGGGTGATACCTGTATAATCTGAATGAACAGTGATGAATCAATAATCAATATAAAGGAATAAAAATATTGTTATACAAATTCCTTGAACTGAGGCTATTTATTTAACCCCTACATGATGACTAAAAATGATATATCATAAAATAATTAATTTTTTCTACCCTAAACATTATGAAGTGTTGTATTTTAACAGTTAAGCCAGGAAGGCAATGATTATAGTGTATTACCTAGTTATAAAGCCATTGTTGTTACAAGGCCTGTATACCTGCATATGAGTTTTGGCATGAAAAACAGACACATGCTTAAGCAGTAAAATTGTTAAGATTCTGAATTAGAGTGTTTCTAATGATGAGATATTGTGGTGCAAAAAAAAAAAAAACAGAGACAAGCTTACAGACCAAAATACTAGATTCAAAATGAAAGTATTTTTAATGTTGAAACACTTTGAATAAAAATCTTCAGCCTTATATTTACTGCTGGTACATGGCACAGAGTCTCTTGATATGTCTGCAAGCATTACATATACCTTGGGCTAGGGAATGACTATAGTTTTTTATTAATTTGCAGCTGAATACAGATTCCTTACATGATTATGCCATTAATGATTTCCCAAAGCACAAATATCTTGTAATAAAAGCTATGCATATTTAAAGGTAACACCTGATAACACTGGTGATCTGTGTTCCTCATGTCGAAAGTTGTATGATTTGTTTACCATTATTAGTAGTAAATCTAGACATACTGATTACAATTAGACTTGTGCAGTTGTGCAGTTGGCACGGCTTAGAGAACCATTGTAACATATACTAATGACTGGACTGATAAGATAAATATGTAGGCAAAGAGAAAAATAGAGCAAATTTAGAAAGAATGTGTCTATTATCTGTAAAGATCACTCAATCCTATGAAACAAGATAATGCCACTGACAGCTTTGGAATTCTGGTTAAATGTATTTAGGAATCTAAAGATTCAGAGAGAGAGTAGAGAAGGAAATAAAAAAAAATAAGAAAGGGAGAGGTTCATAACAAATAACAAAGATAAAAAGCAACTGATAAATGTCTGTAAAGCGAAGTGAATACATACTAAAAAGGTTATTGCTTTGTTATGTAATGCAGAGATTACATGGAATGATAACATTTTTCTATCAGAAAACCTTCAGCCTACACAAAAAGGTATATTTTCCTGAAGAGTAGAAAAAAGAGGCAAGGTGCGGGTGAAAATTAAATCAAAACTGAACATGGAAAGACTGAAGAACATTACTGTAAGAAATAAAGAGGAGAAAGGCAGGCATTGACAACATGACTCAAGCTGTGGATATGGAAAACCAGTTGGATGAGAGCTATATGCTTGCAAATGTAATAAATACTGAAAACAGTGGGATAAATAAGACTAATGGTGATGGAGATCATTCCTTTGTAACAATTGATAGAGCAGATATTACTGAATTAGAAGGTGAAGATTATTCAGAGCTGGTCAGAAAAGATATTCTTCTAGGTTCATAGGTTCATAGGTTGGAACAAGGCTATCTGCCCAAAGGCATTTATAAGCCTGGCCAGAATGTGTTGGCGTTCGCCGCCCGCTTAGATTAGTTCCCTGTGCCTCTGTCCAGCAGAGCCACTGAAGCAATCCCCAAGGTAAACTTTCTGTTTCCCTTCCACTCATCAAGGTTTCTTTTGAAGAGTGTTAGCGAGGAGCTCTGCCTAATGTAGATTGGGATCTTGTTCCAAAGCATGGGAAGTCTAACTGGAGATTTAATTATCAGAGGAACTGATACTTAACATTTGCAGGGAAGGTAATAAACATTGAATAGTGTTATGATTGCCAGGAGCAAAAATAGAGGATATGAGACAGGCCTTAGAATGCCTTAATGTAAGGAAGTATGGATCTGTTTTTATTCATATCCATACAAATGATCTCATCTGCAAGGACTTTCTGACTGTTACTTATTTTGTCTTTTAGATAGCATAGCTTGTACAGGTGTCAGGACATAATTTTCACAGAGCGTATGTAGAAAGAAGAGTCATGTCACCTTGAATGAAATGATTTTTTTGGGTAAAAAGTCCTGTTCTACAAAATGGAAGTGTGTAGAGTATCCAAGCCTAATTTTGGACACAAGCGTTCACACTGGATGGCGTGCACTTATCAAGATCAGGGAATAGAATTTTTGCGGGAGATATTTTGCAATGCTTGACAAACACAAGGCAGAATTTTTGCCAAGTCAACAATTTAGCACTTCACAAATATCACCATTTAATTTATCTCTGATGGTTATTAACGCTAGAAGCATTAATAATAAAGTTTTTTTTATTGGAAAATGTGCTATGTTCCCACAACATTGATGTTAGTGTTTGTGAGACATGGTTAAAGAACAATGACTGGAAACCAGTTTTGTTAGAGTATAAATGTATTTACTGTAACAGACATTCTAACAAAAATTGAGGTAGAAGTGTTATGACAGAGATTAAAAATAGTTATGAGACCTGTGATTATTACATGTTCAATGATAACAGCAATACTATAGACTGTGTAACTCTGATAATGATGACAACCCTGGAACGTAGAATAATTGTTGAAGTGTATAGACCACCAGAGCCAAGTGCTAATAACCTAGAGAAATTCTTATATTTCTTACATGAAACACAACAGGGAAAAATAATAATGGCTAGAAACTTAAAATTTCCAGAAACAGATTGTAATAATACTGAGTCAGCAATATTAGTAAAGAAATTATTCACAACATATGTTCAGGAATAACAATTGCTTCACATTGTAAAAAAAAGCCTACTAGGGAATGGAATATGCTAGACATTGCTTGTGTTCCTAAAGAAATTACTCTTACTTCAAGTCCAGTTTTACCACTGTTGATGTGCAATGATTATGGGGTTGTTAAGGTTAATTTGTTGTGAGGTAAGTCTGCCAAACTGAAATCTAAACCAATGAAGAGAAGATTCCAGGATGCTTTCCTCCAAAAAAAGGAAGCCAATCTGGTGGTCCCCTGCCATAAAAAAACTCTACAACAGAAAGAGGAAACTGATGCGAAATAAGGTGAAGTCCCAAGACTGGAAAAACTCCCTTATTAGCCTCAACAACAAGTTGAGATCCCTCATCAAATCCTCTAAAGCTAGCTAAGAAAACAGAATTGCAGCAGATAGTAAAGACAACCACAAGTCCTTCTATAGTTATGTAAAGAATCTCCACAGCAATACCCAGATTTGTTTGGAGCTGTTGCACAATGGCACCTCCTATACTGAACCAACAGATATTGCCAATATACTGGCCGACAGATTCAGTGCCACTTTACCCCTCCCCCCAAAGGACCAATCACAATACCAGTAGATTGCCAGGCACCCAGTATTGCTGCCGCACAGGTAAAAACAGCACTGTCCAAGGCCAAGAATACATCTTCTGTGGGACCTGACAATATCTCTGGCTGTGTTCTACATGAACTACAGAGTGAAATGGCACCTCACCTGTGTGCCCTGTTCAATTACAGCCTCACCTCAGGCTTTGTCCTTACTGAATGGTGCACTGTTGCAGTCATCCCTCTCCACAAAGGAGAAGCGACTACAGACCCTGGAAACTATCAGCCCATTAGCCTGACAAGTCTGATATGCAAAGCTATAGAATGCATCATAATATACCTAATAAACAAGGATATAGGGAATGTCCAAACTCTGGATCCCACACAGTTTGGTTTTCTGAAGGGTACAGCATGCCTGCTCAACTTGGTCGACGGCTTTGAGTCAGTCACCAGAGTTGTGGATGAAGGCAAGGTGGTTCATACAGCCTACCTTCCTACCTTGATCTGGCCAAGGCCTTTGATACCATTCTGCACTCAGGAATCATAGAAAAACTCACTAAGCTAGCCATCGACCCCTATATCACTAGGTAGTTTGCAAATTGGCTTACAGATAGAACCCACAGTGTGAAAGTAGCTGACTCCAAGTCAGACTGCTGACCAGTCACAAGTGGAGTCCTACAGGGTTCGGTCCTGGGTCCTCTTCTGTTTGGTATCTACTTCTCTGAAGTCCCAGCCAACACAAATGGACTCTGGCTGACAAGGTTCGCAGATGATTGCAAGTTGTCCATAATTAACTCCCCAAGTTATGTTGACATCCTACAGAAAGGCCTCACTGAGACCAATGACTGGTGTCAGAGGCATGGCCTTAAGCTCAATGCCAAAAAATGTGTTGTCATCCCCTTTGGGAAAAACCTGGTTCCCATGAATTACCACATCGATGGTAGTCCACTGAACACAGAAGGCGTTATAAGAGATCTGGAAACACAGGTTGACAGCAATCTCTGTTTTGATCACCACATTGCCACTGTGGTCAGAAAGTCCTTCTATGTGGCACATTTCTTTACTAAGGGTTTTGCATCCAGGAAGAAAGAGCTCATTGTCTCCCTCTACTCTTCCCTCATTAGGCCAATCATCAAGTACAATGCCCCATTTGGCATGTACCACACTAGACACCTGCAGCAACTGGAGAGGCCATAAAAGTACCTCACAAAGAGGATCCTAGGCCTTAAACACTTGCCCTATATGGACAGACTCAAAAAACTCCAACTATTCTTTGTCTCGTACGCCTGCTTAGAGACGATCTCTGCTTAACTTTCAAAGCCATGTCTAACCCAGCTCTGTTAGAAATGCTACATCTAAAGAAATCCCAATCCCTCTGCACTACACACTCCAGAGACCTCAGCCTCATTACCACAATCAACAGAACAAGCTGGAGGGACAAGTTCATAACCCAGAGACTGCCCATGCTATGGAATAGACTTCCCATACATGTCAAGTGGTGCACCTCTCTTGCCCTCTTCACGAAAAATCTTGATGAGTGGATGAGAAATAGAAAATTCATCCCGGGGATCACTCCAGTGGCTGTACTCAAAAGAGGCACTGGGAACCAAGGTCAGGTGGCACAATGCCAGGGTAATCCTATGGGCTAGGCTTGTAAAGGCTCCAGGGCCATTAGCCTAGTACATACCTATGAAGCTATGAACCTATATAAAACTAATTGGAGTGATGCACTCAGTTGGAAAACTGCAGAAGAAATGTGGAAAGTTTTGAAAGAGAAATTGTTTGAGTACAAAAAAATAAAAAAAAAATGTTTAACATCAGGATCTAAACATACAACATTAGGGGGATGTATTTACCTAAGAACAAGATACTTGATTAAGGTGAGAGACAAAAATAAAATATAAGAAATGGAAAAGATGTTGAACTACAACTTTGAAAACTGAAAAAAAATGCTGGGCAAACAAATTAAGCATGGTGGAGACAAGATCAAGAAAATTTTAAAATATATATATATATATAAAGATATTCAGTATAATAGGAAACCATTTTATGGATACATAAATGTGGAAGGAGTAAAGACAGACAAATTGATAAACTGTGTGTAGATTCTAAAATTTATTCTCAGACACAACAGATTATAGATATAATTACAAAATCTTATGCAAAACAATTTGGCTGCACAAACAGGATGATAAGTTGCCCTAGTGACATTTAGGTAAGCTCAGATACTGAAATCAAATTAGATTATTTTGAAAAAGATTTATACTAAGTGGATCCAAACAAAGCACGGGGGGAGGAGATGGAATTAGTAATAATGACCTGAAAACACTTCAGCAAGAACTTACAGTACCATTATATCTACGATTCACTAGGTCATATAAATATGGGGAGATTCCTCAAGATTGGAGACATGCACTTATTAAACCTGTCTTTAAAGGAAAGGGGAGTAAGACAAACCCAGAATCATATAAACCCTTAAGTTTACTTTCATGTTCTGGAAAAATAATGGAGACGGTAATACTGGATTAGTTATTGTCAGAATTCGAAAGGTTGGGATATGAAGCCATGTATCAGCGTGTCTACTTCTAAATTTCAAACTTTCACAAGTTCAAATTTTCTATGGTCGAGACCATAAGATCAAACTTGTGCAAGTTTGACATTTAAATTAAAAAGAAATAAAATCAGAAAGATTTTTTTTTACATTTTTGCAAGGGGGCAAGTGCCCCTGCACTCCCCAAAACCCCATACTAATTAAATATACCAACTCCCACATGTAACATGATGTTCTATAACAATATAATACAGTTATGAATGTAAATTTGTGTGTGATGTAATTTATATAGATTTAACTTCAGCATTTGATAAAGTCATGCATAAAACAATAATCAATAAATTAGAACAGCTAGGTATCAGTGTACTCTTGATAAGATAGATAGCTGCATGGCTTACAAATAGGACTTGGCAAGTATTACGGGCCAGATTGCAAGACACCACGGAGTTCCTACAGATTGTTTCTGAATCCCAACTTGAACCAGATTGGCTTATGTGCACTTTAGATGTTACATCACTGTATACTAGCATACCACATTGGGCTGGTCTAATGGCACTGGAATATTGGCTACAGAAGATCAACATTTACAGTCCAGGATTTAACACCCTATTAATCTGCATGGCGGAACACGTTCTAACCAAGAATGTGTTCTGTTTTCAAAACCAATGTTACTGGCAAATCCAGGGTACGGCGATGGGTGCCTCTTTCGCACCAATATATGCTGATCTCTTTATGGGATATGTTGAAGATCAGATTATATATAGTGAATTACACAACTTATATATGCCAGAAATTGACATTTGGAGACGTTTTCTGGACGATTGTTGGCTTGTTTGGAAAGGGGGCACAGAGTACCTTATGGAATTTGTTGAATATCTTAACAGTAGCAAATGGGGCATAGAATTTTCGGTTAATCATAATCTGCAGCAGATTGATTTTTTGGATGTCCATCTGTGTAGGGAACCAGACAATACTCTACGTACCACTGTGCACAGAAAATACCCACAATACAACAGTTTATTACATGCCTCTAGCTTACATCCCAGGCATATTATAAAAAACATTCCTAAATCACAATTCATCAGGATTAAGAGAATATGTTCATCTGATATGGACCTTGAGAATTGTCAAAATGATCTCTCGAATAGATTCTTACAGAGAGGTTATAATAAATTGAATGTTCACTCTGCAGTCCAAATGACCAAAAATCTATCAAGGGACACTTTGTTGGGTTATAAATCCAAAGTTGATAGTTCTTCTGTACAGACACCCAGGTTAGTAACCACCTTTGGTAGGAACACCTATCAATTGATGGACAATCATTGGAATATATTAACAACAAACACACATCTGGCAAACTGGTTGGACAATAGATGTCTGTTTTCATACCGTAAAGGTAAAAGCCTGAGGTCACACTTTTCTTATTACAAAAGAACTACACCATTGGATGTCTCTATTACTCAGACAACCTTGTTGGGAGACAAACTTATTGGCAATCACCCTTGTGGTCATTGCTCTTTTTGCAAATATGTATTTCCCACCAAGGAATTCACAAGCAAGAACACAGGCAAGGTATATAATATAAGTTTTTTTGCAAATTGTAGCACAGATTGGGTGATTTATTTGGCCATATGTACATGCAGGGCATTTTACATTGGACAAACATCCAGACAGTTTAGAATTCATATTTCCGAACATTTGGGTGATATAAGGAATGCCAGGTCCACCAATGCTTTGTACAAACATTCTTTGATACATAAAACGGCCCAGTTTTCTTTTATCAGTATTGATAAGATTTCTGGCAATAGACATTTTAAAACTGGATGGCAGAAATTGCTTAACCAAAAAGAAACGAAATGGATTGTAAAACTAGGTGGTTTATTTTCACCTGGTCTTAATGATAAATTGTGAGGGGTTATTGCCCCTAATAACTGTAATCTATTTATATGTTACAATACCATTTTTGTTCTATTTGTTATACTGAACTACAGGATTGTTGTTATATTACAAATTTATTGAAGCACTATTTCAATTTTGATATACATTTTAGTATCAGTATACTTTCTATATACTAATTGATTTCTGTACCTTTCAGGTTTATTCATATATATTTACATGTTTTGGTGATTTTATCATGAACACAAGAAATGATGTCATATTGCCTAGTTCAAAATACCAATAAATTTGACCTATGGTTGTGTAGGTATCAAAACCACTGAAGAAAGCTGATTGCTGAAACCGGTCTGGTTTAATAAAAGTACTTTAAGCTACTACTGCTCGGGGTGCTGGATTTTTCTTTTGTACATGTTTGGTTTATCCGTGCACCAACCGTACTTGCTAGCCTGTTCTTTCTTTACGTGTTCTATAGTCTGTATGCAGATGACTTGAACATTTTTAAACTGAAATAAGTTGACTAAATTGACCATTTGGGAGCAGGAGAATAATATTCTGATCAATACATCAAAAACTAGGCATGTGAGGTTTGAGAGATATAAACTGAATGGTGAATATTTAATACAGTACACAGTGATTGACACTTTAGATTAATTTAAGAACTTGGGTATATGGGTAAATCCAGCTTTGAGTTTTTCTATTTATAATGATAGTTATAGAACTATAGGTTATATAAAAATATTTATAAAGTCTAGGAAATCAGAAATGGTGAAGTCATTGTTTGTTAATTACATTAGACCCAAACTTGAATATGGAATTGAATGTGGTTTGTTCTAGTCGCGTTACAAGGTGGTGAGCATTCTGGATCTACCCTGTGCTGATTTCAAAGTTGCTGAGAGAATTTACAAAACTAAGTGCCATTAACTAAGTGCCATTTTTCAATATATTCTGACTTATACTGCACTTGTATTTGATTAACTGTGCAGTTTTTTTTAACTTGCATTACATCTGCACAGTGTTTTTTTACTGTTTCACTGTTAAACTGTTTAACTGAGTGTGAACTGTTCTGCTGCTATATTTAAGTGTGTATCTGTTCTCCTATGTTAAAGCGACCTAAACAGAGTTTAAATATCTTTAATATACTCTGGTTATAGGTTTTGCTGTATCCAGATATGTTTGTGTGATTCATGTGTTTCCTGCTACACCATTTTGTGTTGGCTGGGACCTACCTGTACTTAGTGGGGGTAAGTGAACTGATTGGAACTGGTCTGGCATAGGGTGTTTAGCTAAGAGCTCAGGGACAAGGGTTGATTGGTCTATTCCAGTGTTTCTATTTTACTTTTGTTTTGTGGTACTTAAACTCTACATTTGTGTGTGTTTGTGCTTGTTTGCACATCATGCACCACTGCTGCACTGTTTTAACTCATTCACTCCAATACAGCTCAGGAAGTTTGCACTGTAACTTCCAATGGGCGGAGCCTAAGCCTTTTGATAGAATCAAATTATGTCCTTACATTTCAAATATTCATATTTCTGGAACCACAGGGGTTATGAAATAAGTATAAATGGCAAACCCTTCAGGACAAACTATTTTTATAGTGATAGTATTCTTTAGGTTCTAGGTCTTAAACCAAATTTTATGTCACTGTAAACACATTAACTATTATGTTTGTAATATTTTGGAAACAACTTATAATATCTCAGCAATAACTCAAGTTGCACACTTACATTTAACAGCATGTTATTCGTCAAGCTGAGAGCCTTCATATGAGGCTAAGGAATTCTGTCTGTGCTACTTGGTTCTTGAGATATTTAGAGAAAAGTGAAAATTATATCTATATAAATTAATACCATAAAAACAAAAGTTAATATCTCCTTACCTGCACTAGATACAGTTCAAATATTAATGTAGTTGAATTTGCCATTGCATAAGCTTTAAGATGAAATATTTTAAAACCTTGTACATAGCATGGTTTCAGACTTATTGATGCAAATTTGAACAAGCAATATTTGACACCTTGAAGCATCAGTAGGGGTTAACTGCAAATGCACCTGGAGGTGTCACTCATGTAATGAGTTCACCCTTTGCGAGGTATCTCAGCTACATTTTTTCCCTTACCAGCACTCCTGTGTAAGTGAGGCCTTCCCTTGCAGCTACAGTGTTGATTTTATCCAGTCCTACTCACACCTATATGTACTCTCCTCAGATAGTACCCACTCTACTATCCCTGACCTCTCTTCCACAGATTTTGACAACCATGGTTGAACAATTTCCTGTGGTTTCTCCTGCTAGCCTGGTTAATATGAATGCAAAAAGCAATTACCCAAACCAGCCAAAGGTTATCTACTATAACACCAAACTGATAAAAACCAAACCAGGTAACCACCAAAGCTGAAAGCATACAAATTGTTTATTCCACAGATAAGACAGGATAAGCACTTTCACACCAGATGTGCTTCATCAGATCCACTGCTTAACTAAAAACAAGTCAATTATATAACAAGGTCAATTAAATATACCCAATAAAAGCATGATGACAATCACTGACGCAAATAGCATTTCTTAAGGAGAGGTTTTAAAGACACACTGGCATTAATGCCTGGAGGCTTATCAGCCTGCAGTCTGGTAATCCATTTAATCTCTGCTAACTCTACTATATTATTATAATCACCTCCTCTACCACTCTCTTGAACTAATTGCAACACCATAAATTCAAAATTATGGTCATGATGCACAGAAGCATGTTTTGCTAAACCATTCAACAGGTTCTTCCTCTTAATATCACCCAAATGTTGTATCATCCTCTCTTTCAGCATTCTTATTGTTTTACCAACGTAGAATGTGGTGCACATAGTGCACTTTGCCAAATATACTAGTCCCTTAGATCTACAGTCCACATAGAACCTAGGATTAAAGGAATAGTCCATCACAGGATGCTTGAAGGTTACCACCTTCAAAATAAATTTACAAGCTTTGCATGACCTACATGCAAAGGTACCTGTCTGGATAGATCTGGGGACACTGGGGCCTGTAGATTTATAACAAAGTTTTCGCTTTAATGACATACTGTTCTTAAAAGTAAAACTAGGTTTATTACCTACAATATCTTTGATCTTAGAATCAGTGAGCAGTGCAGGCCAATACTTATGTATAGTGTCACATATCTGGTGTATATTGTAGCCATACATTAATGGTAACCTGAGGGTGCTATTAACCATCTCAGAACCTTTACAGCTAGAGAGGGTATTAGTCCTATGAAAAAATGGTTTACCCCTATCAGGACATAACTTATCCACTGCTCCAGATGTATCAGCCAACATCACTTGCTTATAACTTCTCTTCAGAAATTCTGAGATAGGTCTATTACTAGCCTCATAGTATTCATCATTATTTTTGTGTAACCATGACATCTTCAAAAATTGACCCTTGACCACATTTTGAAAAATGTGTCTAGGGTGCATGCTATTATAATGTAGCAGTGCATTTTCCTACATGATTTCCTGTATAAGGATGTAGAGATGACACCATCCACTAAAGAGACCTTAATATCTAAAAACTCTATGGAAGTATAAGAGTAATTCAAAGCAAATCTAAAACAAAAGCTACGATTCTCCAAATACTGTATAAAATCAAGTAGCTCATCTAGGGGCCCATGCCAAAGCAAAAAAATATATATATATCATTGACAAACCTCTTATAATAAATCAGCTGTCTAGAATATGTATGTGAGGATAGGACCACCGTGCACTCCCATTCTGCTATCACAAGATTGGCATAGCTGTTTGTGCATGGTGTCCCCATCGCTACCCCCATTTTCTGATGATAAAAAGCACCATTGAACATAAAAACATTATTGAAGAGCACAATTTCAAGCAAAGTAGCTAAACATTCAATGTACTGAACATCATAATCACCACAATGCTACAACATTGTTTTAAAAAAAGTAATCCACATGTCATGGGGTATCACTGTAAAAAGAGTTTTAACATCCATTGTAACCAGAATAGTATCAGAGGAAAAAGTGCCTGGTTAATATGATCATCCTGAGACAGTGTAGCAACTGCCTCATGTACAAGGACAACCCTCAACTACTACCACCTAGGAACACAATATGTGAGAAATGCAATTATATTAAGAACCTAGAATCCTTGCTGTCTCAATCACAAGCCAGTACATCTGGCACTGAGAATATTGTCTCCTTAAGCCCCTCAAACACCACACCTCTAACACCACCCACACTTGTACAACATACTCCCACATATACGGAGGTTCTCAAAAAAACATACCTAAACAAAGGAGACCTCTGAGGCAAAAATGAACAAGCACATCACAACCCACAGCACCAAACACCACACATAGTACACATGCCTGGGTCTCACAGCTTCTAAGGCCCAGCCACAAACCCAACATACTAGTCATAGAAGACTCTATCGTGAGACAGACAGATGTGCCCCTCACCAGGCTAGACAAGGAGAAAATCACAGTAAGTTGCTTGTCAGGTGCTAGAATCTACCATATCATGCACACATTCAAGCCTCTCAACAACAGGTACTGTTATGACTCTGTTATAGTCCATGTTGGTGGAAATGACTTGAGACACACCTCTCTGGACTATATGATGAAAGACATGATTGAGCTCTCTGAATATGTGTCCCAGGCAGGTATATCCCTAGCCTTAAGCAGCATCCTACCATCATCCAGAATGATGCCTCAATACAATCAAAAAAATGATTGACTTTAACAATTGGCTTAATTTCTGGTGTCATTCCAAGAGGATCCAGTACCTGAGAGCCTGGGAGGACATGATTGACAGATCACAATGCTTTGACAAATATGGCCTTCATCTGTCTCCCCAGGTCTTCAAGCTTCTGACAAAGAGTCTTTCCTCCCCCATGGTGCCTTTTTTAGGCAAAGTCATAAGGACAAAATTACCAATGTGAAAAATTCTTCTAAATGAAATTTAAAGGTAATGCTGCTAAACGCTAGGAGTCTTAACATGAAATTGCACTCATTGTAATCATTCCTTGCCCTGGAAGATGTTTACATTTGTGCAGTCACTGAAACCTGGTTCAAAGCTGTGGAGAGCACCCCAGCCTTACCAGGTTACTCATCCTACCATACTTTCAGACCCCAGATGAAGAGCTACAAAGCCAAAGGAGGTGGAGTTTCAATATTTATCAAAAACATACACACCTCCAGGCTGGTCAAATAGTATGACGCACAGGAGACCCTTCAGTTGCAGTTAACTGTTGACAAAACACCTATTCAAATCATAGCTAGCTACAGACCCCCAGCCATGACTCAAGACGCCCACTCCACCTATCTGGACTTACTTGAATACATCAAGATTCAGCCCTCTACCCTAATCCTGGGTGACTTTACCTACCCAACCACAGAGTGGAAGACCTATTCTAGCAAAAACATGAATGCCCAGAGATTCCTCAACTTTGTCAATGCCAATGCCTCCCATGAGAGGTGAAAATATCCTGGACCTGGTACTCACCAACATGAGTAGCCACTGCAGCACCTCTACAGTGTTATCCTCCTTACTAAGATCTGACCATAAAACATCACTTTCAAAGTCACCATCTCTCTTGACTCCCCCCCCCCCCCCCGCCAGAGTCAAACCAAAAATGTTTCCAAAGCTGACTACAACATCCTGAGAGCAGGTGTAAGCAGCTTCACTACCACTGCCCCTTCAGCTGGAAATAACACTAATGTCCAAGCCTACAACAAAAAACTACACGAGCACTTACATAACTGCATGGACTCAGCAAGACCTGACAGAACCAAATCATCTTCCTCAAGGAAGAGTAAACCTGTCTGGTGGACAGCAGCAGTAAACAAACTCTATAATAAAAGGAAAAAATGGCTGTCCAGGACCAAGAAGGAGCAGGTGCCAAATTGGAAGCAATCTTTCATTTGTCTGAACAGGCAAATAAGGTCACAGGTGTAATCCTCTAAGGCTAACTTCAAGTCCAAATTGGCCACATCCACTAAGGACAATGGCAAGGTCTTCTTCACATATGCCCACTATCTCAAAGGTAACACCCAAATCTACTCTGAACTGGTGGTCAAGAATACCACATACACAAATGTGGTAGATATAGCCAACCTTCTGGCAGACAGGTTCAGTGAAAACTTCACCCCCTGTCCCCCCATCAGTAAACCGGGACATTACCAGCACCTGCCCCTCCCTTATCACCAAGGAACAGGTATTTAATACCCACTCAAAGGCAAAAAATACAGCCTCCATGGGACCTGACAACATTCCTGGCTGTATCTTGCATGAACTCAGGCAAGAGCTCTCAACACCATTGGGCATACTATTCAACCAAAGCCTGAGAACTAGCTTCATCCCTGCCAAATGGAAGACAGCCACTGTCTACACAAAGGTGGAGCATCCAGTGACCCAGGCAATTATAGGCCCATCATCCTAACTAGCCTGATTTGCAAGGACATGGAATGCATTATCATGGACCTTATAAAGAAGGACATTGGCAACCTCCAAATGGTTGACCCCACACAGTTTAGTTTTGTCAAAGGGAGATCATGCCTGTTAAACTTGGTCGACATCTTCAAAACAGTCACCAAAGCCATGGAAGAGGGGAAGACAGTTCACACTACCTATCTTGACCTAGCCAAGCCTTCAACACTATTCTCCACTTAGGCATACTGATAGAACCCACTAAGTCAAAATAGGGGACGCCACCTCTAGTAGTAGACCTGTAATGAACAGCATAACCCAAGGATTGGTCGTGGGTCCTCTACTGTTTGGAATTTACTTTTCTGAGGTGCAAGCCAAAACTAGTGGTCTGTGGCTGAGCAAGTTTGCAGATGACTGCAAGCTGGATGCTGTCTTAATTTCCCCTAGTGATGTGAACATCCTCCAAGAGCTCCTTACCCAAACTAATGACTGGTGCCAGAACCATGGCATCAAACTGAATGCTAAGAAATGTTTCATTATCCTCTATGGGGAAAATGGCGTCTTAAATAACAATGTAGTAAATATGCAATCAGTTGTGAGGGACTTGGACACCCAGGTTGATAGCAACCTGACTTTTGATCACGACGTTACACCCACTGTACGGAAGGCTTTCTATATGGCCGACCTCATAAGTAAGGGTATTTTATCCAGGAACAAGGAGCTCATAACATCCCTGTAATCATCCCTTATCATACCCATTATTGAGTACAGCACCCCCTTCAGCATGTACCTTGCCAAGCACATGCAGCAGCTGGAGACAGCATAGAGGTTCCTCACCAGGAGAATCCAGTGCCTCAAGCATCTACCCTACACAGGCTAAAAGCCCTGTCCCTCTACTCAGTCTCATACAGACTGCTCAGAGGTGACCTGTGTCTGGTATACAAGGCCATCTCAGGCCAACCTTAATGCAGTTGATGCGTATCCATAAGTCAGCCACTCATGCAACCCACACGCAAGGCCTCAACCTAGTCTGTGACATTAATAGAACTTGTTGGCAGGATAAATTTGACTCCCAAAGACTCCCCTATCTGTGGAATAGCCTCCCTCTCCATTTCAAGCAGAGTACATTACTAGCACTCTTTAAGAGGAACCTGAATGACTGGATAGGAAACAGAAAATACACCCCTGGGATCCCACCTGTATTCCTTCTGGACAGGGGAAACAGGTGCTGACTTTGTGGGAACATGGGTGAAATTCTAGGCCAGGCTTATAAGGGCCTCCAGGCCAAGAGCCTAAAATCATCCTAGGAACCTGTGAACCTATGACAATTTGGAAACCTTATAAGAAAATAAGCATGAGCAAACTGGAAAGAGTACAGAGGAAATATAACAAGGGCATCCATGGATGCGAAAATTTAAGTTGTTATGAAAGACTAAAATATCTGAACTCATACAATGTCTCATATTGATTTTTAAGAGGACACTTAATTTAGGTAACAAGTAAGATACAGCACCAAAAGACACTGAAAAAAATGCCAAAAGAAACACAAACTGTTGAAACAAACACCAGACTGTGGAAATGCCTCAATAAAACACCAAATTCACTAAATAGGTAATAAAAGTACTGCAAGCCCTAAATATATATATATATATATATATATATATATATATATATATGTATATATATATATATATATATATATATATATATATATATATATATATATATTTTTATACACACACACACACACACACACACACACACACACACACACACACACACACACACACACACACACACACACACACACACACACACACATATATATATATATATATATATATATACATGGGTCTGTTTTACATGGTCGACTTTTCACCAAGTCAACTTTCATATGGCTGAGACCACAGGATCGACTTTCGTAAAGCCGATCATGTAAAATAAACACAAAGAACACAACTAACACTTACCTTAAAACTGTTAACCGGGGGCATTGCAACCCCTGTAGGTGGCTACGCCCCCCACACCCCCTGTAACTTAAATATAACAACTCCGAGATCACACTACAGTGCAGAAGAGGGAAATTTTCCCATTCCGCACTGTACGGAGATAGCGGTTCCCCATGGGTAGCTTTTCAAAAGTCGATCATATGGTCTCAGACATATGAAAGTCGACTATGTGAAAAGTTGACCATGTAAAGTAGACCCATATATATATATTTATATATGTATATATATGGGTCTACTTCTAATGACCGAAACGCCGATTCGCCGACAGGGAAATAACCGACGCCA
The DNA here is from genome assembly GCF_019279795.1 of Protopterus annectens. Classification (NCBI taxonomy): domain Eukaryota; kingdom Metazoa; phylum Chordata; order Ceratodontiformes; family Protopteridae; genus Protopterus; species Protopterus annectens. The sequence continues at coordinate 491,290,328 of NC_056726.1, forward strand.
GAAAACCGACAACACACAAACCCGACAACGCGAAACACCGAACACCATAACACCGACACACTACACGTAAACAACACAGTACACTACAACACATATCCACTAGCCCTAACCCAAACCCTAACCCTAAGGTCCGACACTACCGCACACTCTCCCTACCTGCACCCTAACCCTAACTCACTTACACACCCAACCCCAAGCTCCGACACTGCCGCACTCTCCCTACCTGCACCCTAACCCTAACTCACTTACACCCGAACCGCAAGCTCCGACACCACCGCACACTCTCCCTACCTGCACCCTAACCCTAACTCACTTACACACGGCGAACCCCAAGCTCCGACACTACCGCACACTCACCTATCACACACCCTAACCCTACATCCCTGAGTATTGCACACTTACCTGTCTGCTCCCTACTCCTAAATCCCTCACTATCGCATACTTACCAGGTCGCGCTTACACATTCCCCTTGTCGGTCTTCCGTCTGTCGGGATTCGAGCGTGTCGGTCAACTGCGTTGTCGGTCGTTTCGTGTCGGTTATTTCCCTGTCGGTGAATCGGCGTTTCGGTCATTAGAAGGAGACCCATATATATATATATATATATATATATATATATATATATATATATATATTTCTTTTTTATATATATAACACTTGTTTATTTATTTGTTTCAGACATATTTTTATACATAAATATAGGTGATGTATATTCTTATACCTTGAAAGTATTATAAGGTTTTATATATATTTTTTGCTTTTAAGGCTATGTAAATGTGACCTACTTTTCTTGATTTACAAACATTGGACAAGAAGGTTTTAGGGGGTGTGTTTCTTTAATTTTCTACTTCCTGATATTGCTTTGTATATAAAGGAAGTTGTGCTGTGTGAGTTTATCTGATGAAGTTTCTTCATGGTGAAGAGATGAAAGCTCTAATCTTTTGTGTTAATAAATTTGTGCTTCTACTTGGAAGAATAAAGTTTCTTCATGGTGAAGAGATGAAAGCTCTAATCTTTTGTGTTAATAAATTTGTGCTTCTACTTGGAAGAATAATTTTGTAAGCCGCGGTGGTGCAGTGGTAGCATTGTTGCCTCACAGCTAGAGGTTCTCCCATTTGATTCTCGGCTGGAGCTCCTTCTGTGTGGAGTCTGCATGTTCTCCCCACAGTCAAGTGGCATTCAAAAGACATGCATGAATGGGCGTGCCTTCGTTGAAGGTTGGTTGTCGGGCTGGCACCTCAGCACTGTAAAAATCACTGCCAATCATTAGCGGACCAGAGTTCTGCTATGGCTGCCCCTAACTAAAAGCTAAAACAAAAACAACTTGGAAGAGTAATTTAATGGTTTGCAGTGTTTCTATTATCTGTTTACTGCAATTTGATGTTTTATTGAGGCATTTCCATGGTCTGGTGTTTGCTTCACCTAATTTAGGTATGTAGAGCATTTAGAGACAGCTACCTGTGGCTCTGGGAATGATAGGGGTTATCATAAAGTAGTAGGGAATCATAATACAACCTATGTAGCAGCAAAGAAGAGCAGTATTGCTGGAATTAAACTCATCCTCAGATCTTGGTGAGTGCCTTCATGAGGTGGACCCTGTTTTTCACAAAAATCTCATCAAGACGACACTGATATATAGACTGTATTTTATATAGCATATAGCATGGGCAGAGATAGGTTAAAATAAAAAAAAGATAGCTGGATGTACAAGATCCAGCATAAAAGAAATGCCCAGTCCTGGTAGGCAAACTGGTGCCAGGATTGGAAATAATAACAGCGCAGAATCCTCAAGACACAGAAACATTCATAAAATGGGGCTAGGCAAGGTCCAGGGGGAGGATACCCACCTGTTGTAGAAGGAAGTAGCAGTCCACAAAAATTACAAAAACTGATAGGCCAAAAAAGAACCACAAAGATGATAAAGTGGACTATTGAGAATAAGAAAGAAATTATGAATTGTTACTATTATGCTAGAAGCCCAAAATTTCCAGAAAGAAGATATACAAAAAGATTAAGAGAGAAATTAGAGGAAAGAAAAATACTTCCACAAGAAAAACTGTCAGAAGCTTCCAATAAAAAGTTGTGTTCATTAATACAACAGATTTTTGAAAAACACTACATAGACCAAGAAACCTTGAGCTGTTTGGGTAAGGAAGCGACTGAGGAAGTGCGAACAAGTAAAGAACATTATCTAGAGACTTTTGAAAGGTACAAAAAAGAAATGCAGACATATTTTAAGTATGATGGATCTGATGTGGTGCAAAGGAGAAAGCCAAATTATTCAACACAAAAAAACAGTCCTAATACAAGCAAAGACATCCAGATATGGAAAGTTTCACAATAAAAAAAAATAAGATAACAAAGAGGGGAACGTAGAACAGAAGTTTAGTAAAGTAGAAGTTAAAAAAATCTTTTTGTAGATGATTTAAAACTGTATAGTTCATCAGATGAGGAACTGAAAGTACAACTGCAAGTGGTCAAAACTTTTTCAGATGATATAAGTATGTTACTTGGTCTTGATAAATGTGCAAAAGCAACCTTTAAAGCAGGAAAGCTGCAGCACCAGGAAAACATCCGTTTGGGAGAGGAATGTGATAGAAAAGAACCTGAGCAAGAGGGAGGGTATAAACATTTGGGAATTGATGAAGGATCAACAGTAATACAGTTTTGGAGTGATTGACTGACCCCAAAAGGTGTTGGATCGGTTGGACAGGAAAACAAGAAGGAAGCTTCATGCTCATCAAATGATTTATAAAAATCAGTGTGTAGACGAAGACGATATAGTCCCCCTTCTGTAGGAAGTATGGGCCTTCTCAACACTGATTACATGTATAGATCTGCAGTCATGGGATTGCATACATATATGCTGATCTCACAAGACCTAGCCATAGTGAAAGTTTTGAAATATGAGGAGAATAAGTCTAAAATGACTTCCCTACTTAGTTTAGCAGAAGCATATCGGCATCAAGCAGGAAATTAAATCAAACCAGAAGTAGGTAAAAATCAGGCAGCAACTGAATGTGCCAAAAAAAAAACATTAGAAAGAATATAAGGGGAAGGATCAGATGAGAAGGCAAGAAATGGGGAAAATGCATAAATATAGTTGCAAGTATAGAAAACTCTTGGAACAACCTTCATGTTGATCAGGATGCAAGAATGGTTAAAGAGAGGTGAATTTAAATCAAAAGACAAAAGGTTAATATTGGTGGCCCAAGATAGTACACTTTGGCTTACAAAGTCCATTGAACATGTGGGAGAAACAGACAAATGTAGGATTTGTAAAACAGAATTGGAAAAAGTCACATCTTTTGCTGGTTGTGATATACTAATGGCAGAAGGACTGTATACTGAAAGGAATAATAATGTGGCAAGACTGTTGCACTGAGGATTGCGCAAACATTATGGCATTGGAGTAGTAGAAAAACACTGGAAACATGAGACACAAAGCATCGTAGAAAATAATGAAGTTCATATCAAATGGGATCATCCATTACTGACAGTTCAAAAAATAGATGTAAGGAAAACAGATGTAGTAGTCCATGAAAAGAAGACAAAAGTAGCATTGATCATTGAGATTGCAACACCCAGTGACTACAGTGTCTTACATACAGAAAGTGCAAAGTCATAAAATCAAGTCACGAAAACACAAAAAACTAACCAAATAAATAAAACGGTTCTGGAGCAGCAATCGAATAGTAAAAAAGTGCATAAAGCACTTTTCGTTTATTGTCATAAACTTCTTCAGATGCATAACATACACAAATGAACACTTGCTTAAGTAAAATCACAAGGGGATGAATTAGCCAATCAGCGCACATGCTGTGATGACATTGGCTAAAAAATAGTTAACTCTTTCTTTTCTGATAAAAATCACTTCTATTTCTGCTACTCATGTGTAGCACAATCAAGGCTGCAATTTCAAATGCATCTACCATATTAAAGTATTATATAATATAGATGCTAAGTTATACATATGAATAAGAATAAAAATGAATATGTGTACCGTCACTAATGCATGTAACAAAATAAGTTGGACTAACCTGGAGATAGAAATGAATAAATGTATCAGAAAAGAAAGTGTTAACTGACCGGTTAATTCATCCCCTTGTGATTTTACTTAAGTAAGTGTTTATTTGTGTGTGTTATGCATCTGAAGAAGTTTATGACAATAAACGAAAAGCGCTTTATGCACTTTTTTACTATTCGATTGCTGCTCCAGATCCGTTTTATTTATTTGCAAAGTCATAAAATACCAGGATTTGCAGGCAGAAATGAGGTTATTGTGGAAGAAGGATACCCAGGCAGTTCCAGTTGTACTAGGGTAGTTGCACTAGGGTTGGGAGGGTGGCCTAATGGCTAAGGTGTTTGCCTTACAAACGCAAGGTGCAAGGTTTGAGTCTCACAAGGGATAATTGGCTAGGCTTAAAATGGCTCACAAGGGCAGTTAGCTTAGTACTAATCTATGAACTATGAACCTATCTATAGGAACAATGGGTGTTATAAAAAAGAATTTACAATCAAAGTTATATATGTTACTGAGTCACTACTGGGTACATTGAAGGTGCAGCAAAGAGCACTTTTTTGCTAACATCAAAGATTGAAACAATACTAATTTTATGAACTTTAATCATACTTTGACTTAGGAATGGGGTCCATTCCCATCATGGTATTAGAAACCCAAAAGACTTGGCGACATTAATAAAGTGACAGATTCTATAGGAATGAGAAGTTTGCTAATTGATTCTCTGAGACAGCAGATGATGCATGGAATAGATTACCAATTTATATTAAAGCAAGCACCAGTTTAGATGTTTTTAAGAACAGCTTAGGCACTTATTATGAGAACAACTCTTTTGGTATATTGGCAGGCTAGAAGGGTATTAATGCCCATGCCTGACATATTTGTATGCATGTATGTATAATTGACAGTGGAATCATAGCCAGAGACTGCAGAGTGTTGTAGTTATCATCATCATCATCAGCAGCAGGTTCAGGTGTTTCCACAACATAAGGCATTCTGAAATCCATGGTGGAGGCCCCGTACACTGAATCACCTATGAAAGCAGACAGAAACAACCTAGAGAACCATTTCCATAACCCCAAAGTCCAACAGTGGGATAACTGTAAAACAATAAGGTATTCAAACTATATAAGCTCCAAGTCCAGTGCTGTAATAGCTGTAAAACACTATGGTATGGAATTTGTATAAGCCCACGTATCTCGTTCAGAATCCCATTGCAGCTTAAGCCTTGAAGTGCCTTCAGGAACAATAATAATAGTAATAAATAATACTCAGTTTGTGGAAGGCTCTTTGTCTGGGATGATGTACTACATGATACATATGTAAGAGTATGCCTTTCTAGTTTATTATCTTACATTTGTAACAGTATGCCCTTCTAGTTCATTGGCAACCAGTATCTGTGATAGTGGATGCAGTTCTGCTTCTATGTGAAGTCCTCCATTCAGTATGAGGGAGTGGTGTGTTACCCACACAGAGATATCAGGAACTCCCACATTAAAATGTGATGACTGTGTAGTTGGGTCCCCACCCATGGCCATCCTCTCCTATGCAAGGCTGGTTATCTTGATGTGGGCATGATAGATCATTTTGATGACCTTATACTGCACTTGATGTAGTCATCTATTATGACCACTAACAACATTTATAGTCACAACAAGGTCCTGCGATGCTCAGTTTGGGAAGGCCCAGTAACTCTTATCAGTTAATAAGATCTGCCAGCCATATTCATGGGTGGCCTGTAGCACATACCTCTCAACCTCTTAGAGAAAGAAATCTGGACAAAGCCATAAATAAAAGTGGGAAAGTGGACCAAAAACAGGGACAATTTTTAAATATTGCTCTTACAAACTTAAGAAATTGAGAGAAAAACAGATTTTGCATTAGTTTGCATTTTCTGAAGAATATGAAGTCTGAAACTAAAATGTCTGTCATTATTTTTAATCTATGATCTTCAATGATTTGCCAGTAATTTGCCAGAAAACCACACTTTTATGAAAAATGGAGATTGTGAAAATCTGGACATTGTGTAAAACTCTGCACAGTTGAGAGATATGCTGTAGCAGGATCATTGTGACTGCAGGGGAGAACTTATTGATTCTTTTTCTCTCTGTCAGAACCATCCAGTCTGTAAACGTTTCAATATATATTTATGGTAAGCAGCTGCGCAGTCATGTCTGCTGTAGCCACAGTACAGTTCTCCTCTCCACAGTCCATAGTGACCACCGACTGTGCAAAACCAGTCCCCCTAGAAGCATTGACTACTTCCATGTGGCAGTAGCCTGTGGTCAATCACAGGTGTTCCTCTACCACAGCATACTTGGAAGTATCTACCTGTGAGTAGCAGTGTGCATCAATGCCACTGCATCCCTACATGTGATCTGTGTGACACGCACCCATACTATCACATGTGTGGCCTCTACTACACATGTGGATGGCAACAGTTCTGTGCACCAATACTTTGTATCTCTTCCTGGCAGTGGTCTTCAGCATCTGTTAGCTATGTACCTGTCTGCCTTTTACTGTCTTCTAGCCTCACCAGGCAAACAGTATCAAACAAATAGGTGTGGTGACAGCATAGTCACTGTCTGATGTATGCTTCCTGGTCATTGTACATATTCAACACAAAAAGGAGCTAGAGACCCACTGCAAACCATTCATTATTTTATTACATTCAGCCCCGATGGTGACCACCAGTTAGTGCAGTGCATGTATATTTCAAAATACCCACCCGGCCCACCGCACTACATCTCTTATTTACTTATCCCTCCCCAAAAAACAAGTAATCTCTGTGGTATCATAAAGTCTCAAAACAACCCACTAAACAAGTGTAGTGGGTCCAAAAACAAAACAGTGTAAGAAACTTCTCTGTGTGGAAGATTTTCAGTCCATATATCTCTAGTTAGTCACTGTATCTTAATCAGATCAGACAATAGTAGTAGAAGTATTATTTATTTATTTTTATTATTATTATTATCATTATTATTATTATTTTTACTTGAGTTTACGTTCGCTACTTCTATTACTATTGTCTGATCTGAGTAATATACAATGATTAACTAGAGATATATGGACTGAAAATCTTCTACACAGAAAAGTTTCTTACACTGTTTTATATTTACTTATCCCCATTCATATACTTGCCTTTGGAAGCCTCCTCCCACAACAGGCACATACATATTGGAAATAGTTTCTCCCTTTGCATATGGCCTGTATCCCCTGCATTCATCACAGATACTTCATACTATCATTAGTAAAGTACTTTTGCAGTTGTCTGCAAAGCTGAGTAACAAATCTTCCTGTAGACTACATTCCTACTTAGCAATCAGATGTCAGCCCACATCTCCTGCAACTACAACAAGAAAAAGGCAGTCAAATTATATACACATTCTCTTAACATGTCATTGGACCCTAACCACAGCAGTTGTAGAATTCAACATCATGTATAAATGTAATCATCAGTCTCCAAATTCTTCTTTTTGTAAATTAAATTTCTGTAGTATGATGAGCAGAACATGGCCATCATTATGTTTACTGAGCATTTTTGAGGCTAATGACACAGAAAATTATACCAATGGTCCAATTAAAGGTGAATATCTCTGAATCTCATGTTTTAGGCAAAGTGTACTGATCAAGGCTGTGCTATGAAGCTTGTGCCTGACTATGCACCCAAATGAAAGCCCACAAAGTATGCCATGCAAGCATGTGTGCATCACTGCTGGCATGCCGGTGTGTTAAGGCATACCATGATCTCTAGAGGTATTATAGAACAGTCATTCAGTGAAATGTGGGATGTACAGGTAATATACACTCAGGTCATTGCATCATATAAACCCTAAACAGCATTCTGGCATGTCAGGCATTGATGTGCAATTCTATGGTTGCATTGTGCACTGTCAAGCTGCCTTAGTGCCTGTCAATGCATGTCATGTGTGACTTGCGATGTGCATCATTGCAAATGTGTAACCACTTTCCTCAGGATTGTAACCTGTGAAGTGACCATGGTTTTTGAAGATGCTGACTGTGGCAGGGCTCCCTGGTGGCATTTGTAGGAGTCCAAGATCTTTCTGTTCTTCATGCATATACACCAACAAAATTGCCTGATGGGAACATATGAGGGTCCTCAGTACAAACTGGATGTCTAGCACTGCCTTGCTAGGGGAATTTAGTGCTACCACAAGCATCACCCAATCTCATGAGCAGTGCAGTGACATAAAGAGATGACACCTCGCTCTTCTTCTGTAATGGGAAGATGAGGTTAAGTAAACTGTTCCAGAGTTCTACAGGAAGTGCTCATTACATTGCACTGTAATTTAATCTGAACTGCCTAGCAAAATGAAAGGCATTTAATTAATGAATATTTTGCATTCCTTTTATATTTTTCAACTCCTGGGAGATGGGGACAATAAGCTGATGTTTTAAAAGCATATGAAATGGATCTCCATATTAAGGGGCGCGTATATATACTATCAATATTATAGCTTCAGATATGCTTGAAGCCTGCAGCTCTGAGTATTGTTGCATTGTTGCTCATAGTGGAAAACATTCCTACCACTAATACTGTCTTCCTGATATACATGTAGTGTACATAGAGGTTACCTTGTTGTCCCACTCACCCTATCTCTGCAAAGTGCAAGGGCTGTCAGAGTAAAGATTTGTGATCACCCTCTGGCTGCCCTTACAGGATGCTTTGTACCATACTCTACATCATACCTGTGGCTTTTGGCTCCCTGCATTGCTATGTCCATTGTAATAGCTCAGCTATCTATATAAGGTCTGCTTGCCCATAATGCTGCATGCACTCCTCCTTGCCACTTATACCTGGCATATCCTTTATATGCCTCATATTAAAGTACTCTGTCATATACTCCTGGCTGGCACATGTAAGACTATATGAAGGATGTCTGTATGGTTCTCCTGTTTAGGCTGCTAGCTTGGCAGTTGTGGCTGTGTGTAAACTAGTAAAGTCAGTGTTCATAATTTCATAGGTTCATAGGTTATTGTAGCCTAGTCACAATATCCCATATTGTAACTACCCATCAACATGACTAATTTATACATAGTTTTATCCCCTTTTAATGAAGTTTTGAAGGGACAGACCAGGGCTATACCTACAATTGTTGTGTAGGCCAATATAGAGTTAGTCATATCTGACAAGCCCTTGTAAAACCCAGCAAAAGTTGGAGGAGGTGGTGACTGCATTAGTGGGCTGATAACTTGAAAATTGCATTGTTCAGATGGAAAACATCCTTGTATAACTAGTGGAATTGCATCACTGTCTGGCTCTTCCTATCGCAGCTGCACCCAGCTGACAGGTCAGTCACTGCAATGACTCATCTCTAGCAGGGGTGCAGCATTTGGCAATGTGAATGTCAGCTGTCACTCCTCCCCCAATTTCCCAATCATGATGTTCTCCTGTATTGCATTTTACTTCCTCACAGTTTGTAATTCAATGTCCCACCCCTTAAAACTTTGTGTTTTACCCTTTTGTATCTTCTTTTGTATCACAGTATCTGTGATAGTGGATGCAGTTCTGCTTCTATGTGAAGTCCTCCATTCAGTATGAGGGAGTGGTGTGTTACCCACACAGAGATATCAGGAACTCCCACATTAAAATGTGATGACTGTGTAGTTGGGTCCCCACCCATGGCCATCCTCTCCTATGCAAGGCTGGTTATCTTGATGTGGGCATGATAGATCATTTTGATGACCTTATACTGCACTTGATGTAGTCATCTATTATGACCACTAACAACATTTATAGTCACAACAAGGTCCTGCGATGCTCAGTTTGGGAAGGCCCAGTAACTCTTATCAGTTAATAAGATCTGCCAGCCATATTCATGGGTGGCCTGTAGCACATACCTCTCAACCTCTTAGAGAAAGAAATCTGGACAAAGCCATAAATAAAAGTGGGAAAGTGGACCAAAAACAGGGACAATTTTTAAATATTGCTCTTACAAACTTAAGAAATTGAGAGAAAACAGATTTTGCATTAGTTTGCATTTTCTGAAGAATATGAAGTCTGAAACTAAAATGTCTGTCATTATTTTTAATCTATGATCTTCAATGATTTGCCAGTAATTTGCCAGAAAACCACACTTTTATGAAAAATGGAGATTGTGAAAATCTGGACATTGTGTAAAACTCTGCACAGTTGAGAGATATGCTGTAGCAGGATCATTGTGACTGCAGGGGAGAACTTATTGATTCTTTTTCTCTCTGTCAGAACCATCCAGTCTGTAAACGTTTCAATATATATTTATGGTAAGCAGCTGCGCAGTCATGTCTGCTGTAGCCACAGTACAGTTCTCCTCTCCACAGTCCATAGTGACCACCGACTGTGCAAAACCAGTCCCCCTAGAAGCATTGACTACTTCCATGTGGCAGTAGCCTGTGGTCAATCACAGGTGTTCCTCTACCACAGCATACTTGGAAGTATCTACCTGTGAGTAGCAGTGTGCATCAATGCCACTGCATCCCTACATGTGATCTGTGTGACACGCACCCATACTATCACATGTGTGGCCTCTACTACACATGTGGATGGCAACAGTTCTGTGCACCAATACTTTGTATCTCTTCCTGGCAGTGGTCTTCAGCATCTGTTAGCTATGTACCTGTCTGCCTTTTACTGTCTTCTAGCCTCACCAGGCAAACAGTATCAAACAAATAGGTGTGGTGACAGCATAGTCACTGTCTGATGTATGCTTCCTGGTCATTGTACATATTCAACACAAAAAGGAGCTAGAGACCCACTGCAAACCATTCATTATTTTATTACATTCAGCCCCGATGGTGACCACCAGTTAGTGCAGTGCATGTATATTTCAAAAATACCCACCCGGCCCACCGCACTACATCTCTTATTTACTTATCCCCCTCCCCAAAAAAACAAGTAATCTCTGTGGTATCATAAAGTCTCAAAACAACCCACTAAACAAGTGTAGTGGGTCCAAAAACAAAACAGTGTAAGAAACTTCTCTGTGTGGAAGATTTTCAGTCCATATATCTCTAGTTAATCACTGTATCTTAATCAGATCAGACAATAGTAGTAGAAGTATTATTTATTTATTTTTATTATTATTATTATCATTATTATTATTATTTTTACTTGAGTTTACGTTCGCTACTTCTATTACTATTGTCTGATCTGAGTAATATACAATGATTAACTAGAGATATATGGACTGAAAATCTTCTACACAGAAAAGTTTCTTACACTGTTTTATATTTACTTATCCCCATTCATATACTTGCCTTTGGAAGCCTCCTCCCACAACAGGCACATACATATTGGAAATAGTTTCTCCCTTGCATATGGCCTGTATCCCCTGCATTCATCACAGATACTTCATACTATCATTAGTAAAGTACTTTTGCAGTTGTCTGCAAAGCTGAGTAACAAATCTTCCTGTAGACTACATTCCTACTTAGCAATCAGATGTCAGCCCACATCTCCTACAACTACAACAAGAAAAAGGCAGTCAAATTATATACACATTCTCTTAACATGTCATTGGACCCTAACCACAGCAGTTGTAGAATTCAACATCATGTATAAATGTAATCATCAGTCTCCAAATTCTTCTTTTGTAAATTAAATTTCTGTAGTATGATGAGCAGAACATGGCCATCATTATGTTTACTGAGCATTTTTGAGGCTAATGACACAGAAAATTATACCAATGGTCCAATTAAAGGTGAATATCTCTGAATCTCATGTTTTAGGCAAAGTGTACTGATCAAGGCTGTGCTATGAAGCTTGTGCCTGACTATGCACCCAAATGAAAGCCCACAAAGTATGCCATGCAAGCATGTGTGCATCACTGCTGGCATGCCGGTGTGTTAAGGCATACCATGATCTCTAGAGGTATTATAGAACAGTCATTCAGTGAAATGTGGGATGTACAGGTAATATACACTCAGGTCATTGCATCATATAAACCCTAAACAGCATTCTGGCATGTCAGGCATTGATGTGCAATTCTATGGTTGCATTGTGCACTGTCAAGCTGCCTTAGTGCCTGTCAATGCATGTCATGTGTGACTTGCGATGTGCATCATTGCAAATGTGTAACCACTTTCCTCAGGATTGTAACCTGTGAAGTGACCATGGTTTTTGAAGATGCTGACTGTGGCAGGGCTCCCTGGTGGCATTTGTAGGAGTCCAAGATCTTTCTGTTCTTCATGCATATACACCAACAAAATTGCCTGATGGGAACATATGAGGGTCCTCAGTACAAACTGGATGTCTAGCACTGCCTTGCTAGGGGAATTTAGTGCTACCACAAGCATCACCCAATCTCATGAGCAGTGCAGTGACATAAAGAGATGACACCTCGCTCTTCTTCTGTAATGGGAAGATGAGGTTAAGTAAACTGTTCCAGAGTTCTACAGGAAGTGCTCATTACATTGCACTGTAATTTAATCTGAACTGCCTAGCAAAATGAAAGGCATTTAATTAATGAATATTTTGCATTCCTTTTATATTTTTCAACTCCTGGGGAGATGGGGACAATAAGCTGATGTTTTAAAAGCATATGAAATGGATCTCCATATTAAGGCGTATATATACTATCAATATTATAGCTTCAGATATGCTTGAAGCCTGCAGCTCTGAATATTGTTGCATTGTTGCTCATAGTGGAAAACATTCCTACCACTAATACTGTCTTCCTGATATACATGTAGTGTACATAGAGGTTACCTTGTTGTCCCACTCACCCTATCTCTGCAAAGTGCAAGGGCTGTCAGAGTAAAGATTTGTGATCATCCTCTGGCTGCCCTTACAGGATGCTTTGTACCATACTCTACATCATACCTGTGGCTTTTGGCTCCCTGCATTGCTATGTCCATTGTAATAGCTCAGCTATCTATATAAGGTCTGCTTGCCCATAATGCTGCATGCACTCCTCCTTGCCACTTATACCTGGCATATCCTTTATATACCTCATATTAAAGTACTCTGTCAGATACTCCTGGCTGGCACATGTAAGACTATATGAAGGATGTCTGTATGGTTCTCCTGTTTAGGCTGCTAGCTTGGCAGTTGTGGCTGTGTGTAAACTAGTAAAGTCAGTGTTCATAATTTCATAGGTTCATAGGTTATTGTAGCCTAGTCACAATATCCCATATTGTAACTACCCATCAACATGACTAATTTATACATAGTTTTATCCCCTTTTAATGAAGTTTTGAAGGGACAGACCAGGGCTATACCTACAATTGTTGTGTAGGCCAATATAGAGTTAGTCATATCTGACAAGCCCTTGTAAAACCCAGCAAAAGTTGGAGGAGGTGGTGACTGCATTAGTGGGCTGATAACTTAAAATTGCATTGTTCAGATGGAAAACATCCTTGTATAACTAGTGGAATTGCATCACTGTCTGGCTCTTCCTATCGCAGCTGCACCCAGCTGACAGGTCAGTCACTGCAATGACTCATCTCTAGCAGGGGTGCAGCATTTGGCAATGTGAATGTCAGCTGTCACTCCCCCCCCCAATTTCCCAATCATGATGTTCTCCTGTATTGCATTTTACTTCCTCACAGTTTGTAATTCAATGTCCCACCCCTTAAAACTTTGTGTTTTACCCTTTTGTATCTTCTTTTGTATCACAGTATCTGTGATAGTGGATGCAGTTCTGCTTCTATGTGAAGTCCTCCATTCAGTATGAGGGAGTGGTGTGTTACCCACACAGAGATATCAGGAACTCCCACATTAAAATGTGATGACTGTGTAGTTGGGTCCCCACCCATGGCCATCCTCTCCTATGCAAGGCTGGTTATCTTGATGTGGGCATGATAGATCATTTTGATGACCTTATACTGCACTTGATGTAGTCATCTATTATGACCACTAACAACATTTATAGTCACAACAAGGTCCTGCGATGCTCAGTTTGGGAAGGCCCAGTAACTCTTATCAGTTAATAAGATCTGCCAGCCATATTCATGGGTGGCCTGTAGCACATACCTCTCAACCTCTTAGAGAAAGAAATCTGGACAAAGCCATAAATAAAAGTGGGAAAGTGGACCAAAAACAGGGACAATTTTTAAATATTGCTCTTACAAACTTAAGAAATTGAGAGAAAAACAGATTTTGCATTAGTTTGCATTTTCTGAAGAATATGAAGTCTGAAACTAAAATGTCTGTCATTATTTTTAATCTATGATCTTCAATGATTTGCCAGTAATTTGCCAGAAAACCACACTTTTATGAAAAATGGAGATTGTGAAAATCTGGACATTGTGTAAAACTCTGCACAGTTGAGAGATATGCTGTAGCAGGATCATTGTGACTGCAGGGGAGAACTTATTGATTCTTTTTCTCTCTGTCAGAACCATCCAGTCTGTAAACGTTTCAATATATATTTATGGTAAGCAGCTGCGCAGTCATGTCTGCTGTAGCCACAGTACAGTTCTCCTCTCCACAGTCCATAGTGACCACCGACTGTGCAAAACCAGTCCCCCTAGAAGCATTGACTACTTCCATGTGGCAGTAGCCTGTGGTCAATCACAGGTGTTCCTCTACCACAGCATACTTGGAAGTATCTACCTGTGAGTAGCAGTGTGCATCAATGCCACTGCATCCCTACATGTGATCTGTGTGACACGCACCCATACTATCACATGTGTGGCCTCTACTACACATGTGGATGGCAACAGTTCTGTGCACCAATACTTTGTATCTCTTCCTGGCAGTGGTCTTCAGCATCTGTTAGCTATGTACCTGTCTGCCTTTTACTGTCTTCTAGCCTCACCAGGCAAACAGTATCAAACAAATAGGTGTGGTGACAGCATAGTCACTGTCTGATGTATGCTTCCTGGTCATTGTACATATTCAACACAAAAGGAGCTAGAGACCCACTGCAAACCATTCATTATTTTATTACATTCAGCCCGATGGTGACCACCAGTTAGTGCAGTGCATGTATATTTCAAAATACCCACCCGCCCACCGCACTACATCTCTTATTTACTTATCCCCCTCCCCAAAAAAAACAAGTAATCTCTGTGGTATCATAAAGTCTCAAAACAACCCACTAAACAAGTGTAGTGGGTCCAAAAACAAAACAGTGTAAGAAACTTCTCTGTGTGGAAGATTTTCAGTCCATATATCTCTAGTTAATCACTGTATCTTAATCAGATCAGACAATAGTAGTAGAAGTATTATTTATTTATTTTTATTATTATTATTATCATTATTATTATTATTTTTACTTGAGTTTACGTTGCTACTTCTATTACTATTGTCTGATCTGAGTAATATACAATGATTAACTAGAGATATATGGACTGAAAATCTTCTACACAGAAAAGTTTCTTACACTGTTTTATATTTACTTATCCCCATTCATATACTTGCCTTTGGAAGCCTCCTCCCACAACAGGCACATACATATTGGAAATAGTTTCTCCCTTGCATATGGCCTGTATCCCCTGCATTCATCACAGATACTTCATACTATCATTAGTAAAGTACTTTTGCAGTTGTCTGCAAAGCTGAGTAACAAATCTTCCTGTAGACTACATTCCTACTTAGCAATCAGATGTCAGCCCACATCTCCTACAACTACAACAAGAAAAAGGCAGTCAAATTATATACACATTCTCTTAACATGTCATTGGACCCTAACCACAGCAGTTGTATAATTCAACATCATGTATAAATGTAATCATCAGTCTCCAAATTCTTCTTTTTGTAAATTAAATTTCTGTAGTATGATGAGCAGAACATGGCCATCATTATGTTTACTGAGCATTTTTGAGGCTAATGACACAGAAAATTATACCAATGGTCCAATTAAAGGTGAATATCTCTGAATCTCATGTTTTAGGCAAAGTGTACTGATCAAGGCTGTGCTATGAAGCTTGTGCCTGACTATGCACCCAAATGAAAGCCCACAAAGTATGCCATGCAAGCATGTGTGCATCACTGCTGGCATGCCGGTGTGTTAAGGCATACCATGATCTCTAGAGGTATTATAGAACAGTCATTCAGTGAAATGTGGGATGTACAGGTAATATACACTCAGGTCATTGCATCATATAAACCCTAAACAGCATTCTGGCATGTCAGGCATTGATGTGCAATTCTATGGTTGCATTGTGCACTGTCAAGCTGCCTTAGTGCCTGTCAATGCATGTCATGTGTGACTTGCGATGTGCATCATTGCAAATGTGTAACCACTTTCCTCAGGATTGTAACCTGTGAAGTGACCATGGTTTTTGAAGATGCTGACTGTGGCAGGGCTCCCTGGTGGCATTTGTGGGAGTCCAAGATCTTTCTGTTCTTCATGCATATACACCAACAAAATTGCCTGATGGGAACATATGAGGGTCCTCAGTACAAACTGGATGTCTAGCACTGCCTTGCTAGGGGAATTTAGTGCTACCACAAGCATCACCCAATCTCATGAGCAGTGCAGTGACATAAAGAGATGACACCTCGCTCTTCTTCTGTAATGGGAAGATGAGGTTAAGTAAACTGTTCCAGAGTTCTACAGGAAGTGCTCATTACATTGCACTGTAATTTAATCTGAACTGCCTAGCAAAATGAAAGGCATTTAATTAATGAATATTTTGCATTCCTTTTATATTTTTCAACTCCTGGGGAGATGGGGACAATAAGCTGATGTTTTAAAAGCATATGAAATGGATCTCCATATTAAGGGGCGCGTATATATACTATCAATATTATAGCTTCAGATATGCTTGAAGCCTGCAGCTCTGAGTATTGTTGCATTGTTGCTCATAGTGGAAAACATTCCTACCACTAATACTGTCTTCCTGATATACATGTAGTGTACATAGAGGTTACCTTGTTGTCCCACTCACCCTATCTCTGCAAAGTGCAAGGGCTGTCAGAGTAAAGATTTGTGATCATCCTCTGGCTGCCCTTACAGGATGCTTTGTACCATACTCTACATCATACCTGTGGCTTTTGGCTCCCTGCATTGCTATGTCCATTGTAATAGCTCAGCTATCTATATAAGGTCTGCTTGCCCATAATGCTGCATGCACTCCTCCTTGCCACTTATACCTGGCATATCCTTTATATGCCTCATATTAAAGTACTCTGTCAGATACTCCTGGCTGGCACATGTAAGACTATATGAAGGATGTCTGTATGGTTCTCCTGTTTAGGCTGCTAGCTTGGCAGTTGTGGCTGTGTGTAAACTAGTAAAGTCAGTGTTCATAATTTCATAATTTCATAGGTTCATAGGTTATTGTAGCCTAGTCACAATATCCCATATTGTAACTACCCATCAACATGACTAATTTATACATAGTTTTATCCCCTTTTAATGAAGTTTTGAAGGGACAGACCAGGGCTATACCTACAATTGTTGTGTAGGCCAATATAGAGTTAGTCATATCTGACAAGCCCTTGTAAAACCCAGCAAAAGTTGGAGGAGGTGGTGACTGCATTAGTGGGCTGATAACTTAAAAATTGCATTGTTCAGATGGAAAACATCCTTGTATAACTAGTGGAATTGCATCACTGTCTGGCTCTTCCTATCGCAGCTGCACCCAGCTGACAGGTCAGTCACTGCAATGACTCATCTCTAGCAGGGGTGCAGCATTTGGCAATGTGAATGTCAGCTGTCACTCCCCCCCCCAATTTCCCAATCATGATGTTCTCCTGTATTGCATTTTACTTCCCTCACAGTTTGTAATTCAATGTCCCACCCCTTAAAACTTTGTGTTTTACCCTTTTGTATCTTCTTTTGTATCACAGTATCTGTGATAGTGGATGCAGTTCTGCTTCTATGTGAAGTCCTCCATTCAGTATGAGGGAGTGGTGTGTTACCCACACAGAGATATCAGGAACTCCCACATTAAAATGTGATGACTGTGTAGTTGGGTCCCCACC
Source organism: Protopterus annectens (assembly GCF_019279795.1). NCBI lineage: Eukaryota > Metazoa > Chordata > Ceratodontiformes > Protopteridae > Protopterus > Protopterus annectens. The sequence goes on from NC_056726.1 coordinate 491,308,223, forward strand.
CATGGCCATCCTCTCCTATGCAAGGCTGGTTATCTTGATGTGGGCATGATAGATCATTTTGATGACCTTATACTGCACTTGATGTAGTCATCTATTATGACCACTAACAACATTTATAGTCACAACAAGGTCCTGCGATGCTCAGTTTGGGAAGGCCCAGTAACTCTTATCAGTTAATAAGATCTGCCAGCCATATTCATGGGTGGCCTGTAGCACATACCTCTCAACCTCTTAGAGAAAGAAATCTGGACAAAGCCATAAATAAAAGTGGGAAAGTGGACCAAAAACAGGGACAATTTTTAAATATTGCTCTTACAAACTTAAGAAATTGAGAGAAAAACAGATTTTGCATTAGTTTGCATTTTCTGAAGAATATGAAGTCTGAAACTAAAATGTCTGTCATTATTTTTAATCTATGATCTTCAATGATTTGCCAGTAATTTGCCAGAAAACCACACTTTTATGAAAAATGGAGATTGTGAAAATCTGGACATTGTGTAAAACTCTGCACAGTTGAGAGATATGCTGTAGCAGGATCATTGTGACTGCAGGGAGAACTTATTGATTCTTTTTCTCTCTGTCAGAACCATCCAGTCTGTAAACGTTTCAATATATATTTATGGTAAGCAGCTGCGCAGTCATGTCTGCTGTAGCCACAGTACAGTTCTCCTCTCCACAGTCCATAGTGACCACCGACTGTGCAAAACCAGTCCCCCTAGAAGCATTGACTACTTCCATGTGGCAGTAGCCTGTGGTCAATCACAGGTGTTCCTCTACCACAGCATACTTGGAAGTATCTACCTGTGAGTAGCAGTGTGCATCAATGCCACTGCATCCCTACATGTGATCTGTGTGACACGCACCCATACTATCACATGTGTGGCCTCTACTACACATGTGGATGGCAACAGTTCTGTGCACCAATACTTTGTATCTCTTCCTGGCAGTGGTCTTCAGCATCAGTTAGCTATGTACCTGTCTGCCTTTTACTGTCTTCTAGCCTCACCAGGCAAACAGTATCAAACAAATAGGTGTGGTGACAGCATAGTCACTGTCTGATGTATGCTTCCTGGTCATTGTACATATTCAACACAAAAAGGAGCTAGAGACCCACTGCAAACCATTCATTATTTTATTACATTCAGCCCCGATGGTGACCACCAGTTAGTGCAGTGCATGTATATTTCAAAAATACCCACCCGGCCCACCGCACTACATCTCTTATTTACTTATCCCCCTCCCCAAAAAAAACAAGTAATCTCTGTGGTATCATAAAGTCTCAAAACAACCCACTAAACAAGTGTAGTGGGTCCAAAAACAAAACAGTGTAAGAAACTTCTCTGTGTGGAAGATTTTCAGTCCATATATCTCTAGTTAATCACTGTATCTTAATCAGATCAGACAATAGTAGTAGAAGTATTATTTATTTATTTTTATTATTATTATTATCATTATTATTATTATTTTTACTTGAGTTTACGTTTGCTACTTCTATTACTATTGTCTGATCTGAGTAATATACAATGATTAACTAGAGATATATGGACTGAAAATCTTCTACACAGAAAAGTTTCTTACACTGTTTTATATTTACTTATCCCCATTCATATACTTGCCTTTGGAAGCCTCCTCCCACAACAGGCACATACATATTGGAAATAGTTTCTCCCTTGCATATGGCCTGTATCCCCTGCATTCATCACAGATACTTCATACTATCATTAGTAAAGTACTTTTGCAGTTGTCTGCAAAGCTGAGTAACAAATCTTCCTGTAGACTACATTCCTACTTAGCAATCAGATGTCAGCCCACATCTCCTACAACTACAACAAGAAAAAGGCAGTCAAATTATATACACATTCTCTTAACATGTCATTGGACCCTAACCACAGCAGTTGTAGAATTCAACATCATGTATAAATGTAATCATCAGTCTCCAAATTCTTCTTTTTGTAAATTAAATTTCTGTAGTATGATGAGCAGAACATGGCCATCATTATGTTTACTGAGCATTTTTGAGGCTAATGACACAGAAAATTATACCAATGGTCCAATTAAAGGTGAATATCTCTGAATCTCATGTTTTAGGCAAAGTGTACTGATCAAGGCTGTGCTATGAAGCTTGTGCCTGACTATGCACCCAAATGAAAGCCCACAAAGTATGCCATGCAAGCATGTGTGCATCACTGCTGGCATGCCGGTGTGTTAAGGCATACCATGATCTCTAGAGGTATTATAGAACAGTCATTCAGTGAAATGTGGGATGTACAGGTAATATACACTCAGGTCATTGCATCATATAAACCCTAAACAGCATTCTGGCATGTCAGGCATTGATGTGCAATTCTATGGTTGCATTGTGCACTGTCAAGCTGCCTTAGTGCCTGTCAATGCATGTCATGTGTGACTTGCGATGTGCATCATTGCAAATGTGTAACCACTTTCCTCAGGATTGTAACCTGTGAAGTGACCATGGTTTTTGAAGATGCTGACTGTGGCAGGGCTCCCTGGTGGCATTTGTAGGAGTCCAAGATCTTTCTGTTCTTCATGCATATACACCAACAAAATTGCCTGATGGGAACATATGAGGGTCCTCAGTACAAACTGGATGTCTAGCACTGCCTTGCTAGGGGAATTTAGTGCTACCACAAGCATCACCCAATTCCATGAGCAGTGCAGTGACATAAAGAGATGACACCTCGCTCTTCTTCTGTAATGGGAAGATGAGGTTAAGTAAACTGTTCCAGAGTTCTACAGGAAGTGCTCATTACATTGCACTGTAATTTAATTTGAACTGCCTAGCAAAATGAAAGGCATTTAATTAATGAATATTTTGCATTCCTTTTATATTTTTCAACTCCTGGGGAGATGGGGACAATAAGCTGATGTTTTAAAAGCATATGAAATGGATCTCCATATTAAGGGGTGCGTATATATACTATCAATATTATAGCTTCAGATATGCTTGAAGCCTGCAGCTCTGAGTATTGTTGCATTGTTGCTCATAGTGGAAAACATTCCTACCACTAATACTGTCTTCCTGATATACATGTAGTGTACATAGAGGTTACCTTGTTGTCCCACTCACCCTATCTCTGCAAAGTGCAAGGGCTGTCAGAGTAAAGATTTGTGATCATCCTCTGGCTGCCCTTACAGGATGCTTTGTACCATACTCTACATCATACCTGTGGCTTTTGGCTCCTGCATTGCTATGTCCATTGTAATAGCTCAGCTATCTATATAAGGTCTGCTTGCCCATAATGCTGCATGCACTCCTCCTTGCCACTTATACCTGGCATATCCTTTATATGCCTCATATTAAAGTACTCTGTCAGATACTCCTGGCTGGCACATGTAAGACTATATGAAGGATGTCTGTATGGTTCTCCTGTTTAGGCTGCTAGCTTGGCAGTTGTGGCTGTGTGTAAACTAGTAAAGTCAGTGTTCATAATTTCATAGGTTCATAGGTTATTGTAGCCTAGTCACAATATCCCATATTGTAACTACCCATCAACATGACTAATTTATACATAGTTTTATCCCCTTTTAATGAAGTTTTGAAGGGACAGACCAGGGCTATACCTACAATTGTTGTGTAGGCCAATATAGAGTTAGTCATATCTGACAAGCCCTTGTAAAACCCAGCAAAAGTTGGAGGAGGTGGTGACTGCATTAGTGGGCTGATAACTTGAAAATTGCATTGTTCAGATGGAAAACATCCTTGTATAACTAGTGGAATTGCATCACTGTCTGGCTCTTCCTATCGCAGCTGCACCCAGCTGACAGGTCAGTCACTGCAATGACTCATCTCTAGCAGGGGTGCAGCATTTGGCAATGTGAATGTCAGCTGTCACTCCCCCCCCAATTTCCCAATCATGATGTTCTCCTGTATTGCATTTTACTTCCCTCACAGTTTGTAATTCAATGTCCCACCCCTTAAAACTTTGTGTTTTACCCTTTTGTATCTTCATCTCTCCTGTTTGTCATTGTCTGTGTTTTCTGTTTGTTTATCTGTTCTTATTACCATTCTTATAACTACTTTCTTACCTTCATGCCAACACCCTCCCCATTACTACTTTCCCTCTTTTTCCCACCTTATTAAAATAGGCATATGTCTCCAAAACTACACGTATATATATATATATATATATATATATATATATATATATTGATATAGATAGATATAGATATAGGTAGATATAGATAGATTGATAGATCGATACATTTGTCAATTTATCAGGGTTTTGGAAAGTTAGCTTGACAGAAATCATTCTGATATTCCCTTCCCCCTGCCCTTCTGTGTGTTTCTCTTCAAGCTCTTCCTCATTTCAGACCACACTATACACCTGTTTCCTTCTTATTTATGATAATAAATTGGTAGGGATTTTGCTGTGAAGCCATAACTATGGCTTTTAGCCATTGTTGTAGTAACACATCATTGTGGGTATGAACGTGCATTATCGTGGGCAAACTACATGGCCACTACTCTGCTCTTCAGGTTACATGATCATCTTTGCATAAGCCCCCTCTTTTTATGATAGGTGCTGTTTTCACCAGTGTATTCTTTAATTTTATCATGTCTATAGTGCATTTCTGGTCCTATTACAATCTTAATCAGCTTCAGGCAGCATTTCACTAGTTTGATGTTTTAACTTTTCCATTACACAGTCAAGGAATGAATGTTTCCTGGTCATTGCGTTATTGTAAGTCAAGCTTAATGAGCCATTGTTCACCAACATTAATTTAGGTTAAAAGTACATAGCCTTTTTAAATGCTGGATTAATCAGCCTGCTTTAAGACACTTCTTACCTGCTAGTAGTATACAACAAAAACTCTTTTTCTTACTATTAACAGTACAAAGCCTTTTTCTGTTAAAGAGTTTTTTCTTATTGTTTCTGGAATGTGCTTACCTCTGGGCTCAGCTCAACCCACTCCATTCTCCCTTGGGCTCACTCTGCTCCCCTACCCCATCCACAACCCACCCACCCCCACTTTCCTTACATTTATAATTAAACTAAACCACACCTTCTAACTCATTATTCTATAACTTGGATCAACCTCATCCAATACACCCACAATCAATTCTTTCTTTCACTTTCTCTCCTTCCACCTCACTAACCATTATTTCATCCCTCACACCACACTTTCTCCCCTACCACATCACTTTATCAGTACACTTCTCTCTACAAAATTTCACACACCAACCCACCCATATTTTCTCCTATTTCTCTACTACTCACCATGTCGATCATCACTCTTCTGAGCAACTCTCTTCTACTCATTACCCTCTACCTAGCCTCCCTCTCCACTACCTTTACCACATCAAACATAACACACTACACGTCTCCTACACTCCCTACTATTACTCACTATACAAAACCAAATATCCATTTTCACATCTGTTCTAACCTCTACACTAACTCTAACATATTACTCTTCCACATCCTAACCGAGGACCCACAGAGCTACTCTCACCCCACCCAATAACACCCCAACACCTGCTAATACTACTCTCCACCTTCCTCCCCTAATAAATTCCATATCAGACTAACTCTTAACTAACTTTAACCTCAGAAGTATCACAAAAAACTAGTGAATTTCATGCAGCCCTAGCTACCTACACTCCTGATATAGTAATTATTATGGAGACATAGCTAAAACCCCACACTAAAGATGAGGAAACACTTACTAGTGATTATAATGTTATTAGACAAGATAGGCTGAACAAGCGCAGTGGAGGCATTGCCATCATGTATAAAAATTCACTCAGAATTGAAAAATTAATCTGTATACCCCCATATCTATTAGAAGCAGACATTCTAACCACTCAATTTGAAGTAAATACACATAAAACCATCATAACTGTTGCCTCCTACCTACCACCAAAAAATAATCTACCTACCATTGAAAGTCTTGTATCCTGGGCATCCCCTTATTTTAACCAAGAGACTATAGTGTTAGATTATTTCAATTTTGATGGGCTATTCTGCTCATCTGACAACCCCCTACAGTTTTATCAGTTCGATTTCACCCAAACTATAAACTCCCCCACTAGAATCAATAAACACGCTAAGAAAGAATCTGTTCTAGACTGGATACTAACCAATAATCCCAACCTTGCCCACCATGCTTAGTGCCTCCTCAATTCTCTCAGTGATTACTCTCCTACCTTTCTACTAAGGAAACACATTCACTCCTCCTGTAATGTCATTTTCTAACACATATACAGCAAAATAAACATTTTGCCTACCATCTTAAATTCCCTACTTCAAAACTGCAATTGGTCACCTCTAAAATTGCTCCAAACAGACTAAGCTGTACAAGATTTTAATGATACCTTTCTCAACATCCTTAATAGCCTTGTTCTAACAGGAAAAATAGACTCCAAAGCCAAAAACCTACCTTGGATAACCAAAGATGCTAAATGTCTTATTAAACAAAGGGATAGAGCCTGCACTGCTTATCAAACTTCTAAAACCTCAGAAAACCTCACTTCTTCTAAACAACTAAGAAATCTAAGAAGCAAATATCTGACAAAAATACTTATTTTTCTATCCTATCAGCAAAAACACATAAATGACCCACAAAAATGCTAGCAAAATATTAACTACCTCCTAACCCTGGCAAAACCTCTACCCTGCACCATCTACAACAAATAGCACTGAATGTTTAGCATCCCATTTATCACCTCACTTTTAAACAACAACAAATCTAACCAACCACTTACACTCCCTACCTCCACTAACTCTAAACTTAACTACTTCTCTTTTAGACCCATACAAACCTCTCGTATCAAAAAAACTCCTATCAAAACTAAAACCTACCTATTTAGCAGCTGGCCAACTCCCTAGTGACTTCTTAAAAACTGCTGCCAGCTCCATCATCTATCCCATATCTATCCTTATTAATTGATCCATTGCAGAAGATGTCCCCATACTCTGAAAAATATCCCATATCATCCCCTCCACAAGGGAGGCCCATCTAAAGATCTCTTTAATGATTGTCCCATTACCATTCTCTGACCCTTAGCCAGAATCTTAGAGAAATGTATCCATAAGCAGCTCCTACACCACCTCACTACAAATAACCTCTTATCTGGTTCACAGCATGGCTTCCGTCCAAAACACAGTAACTCCACAGTCCTCATAAGTTTCACTAACTATGTCAATCTCCTCAAAAACAATGAACAACTAGTCTCTACTATATTCCTTAACATGTCCAAAGCTTTTGATACAGTATCTCACCAACTACTACTTAACACTCTAGCATCCTTCATCCTCAACTCTACAGCTCTCAACTGGTTCTTTAGCTACCTTACTAGTTGACAACAGGCAACTAAATGGCATAATAAACTGTCTGCACTCCTCCCAGTTTCTGTTGGGGTTCCTCAAGGTTCCATCCTTGGCCCTCTCATTTTTATTTTATTCACAAATAGTCTAAACGCTGCTACTAAATCTGCTTCTATCATTCAATATGCTGACAATGCTACTCTTATTTGCTCTGCTCCCACACCCCGAGAACTCCAGCACAAATTGCAGAAATCACTTCTAGTCATTGAAAATTACCTAAATGAACTTCAACTCATCCTAAACTCAAACAAAACAAAATTAATGATCTTCTCCAACAGGAAATCCAAAGCAAACCCATCTCCTCTCACCATCTACCCCACTAATGGCACTATAATAGAACCAGTTAACCAAACAAAACTACTTAGTGTCACAGTAGACAACAACCAAACATTTGATAAACACATATCACTCACAATTAAAAAAGTTCATATCAAACTTGGTGCACTATATAGGGCCAAACCTTACCTCACTCAAAACGCCAGACTATCCACAGCCAGATCCCACCTCCAATCTAATCTCCTCCACTGTTCTCAAATTTTCACTAGCCTGCACGTCTGATTTACATCTACTTGATTCCTGCTATAATAAAATAGCAAAATTTGCAGCTAATATACCCAATAGGATCCATCCTTGCCTCACTCTTCAAAGACTACACTGGCTTGAATGTCCCAATCTGTTATTGCTCAATCAGTTCACCACTGTCCACTGTATTATCCACAAACCTGAAAACTGCCTTGCACTCTCCAACCAACTGCAACTAAATACCAACCCCAGGACCCTTAAATCATCTGATAAACTTATACTCAAGGTAACTACGTCCCATAATTACTTTGGTGACTCTCTCTTCTCCTATAAAGTAGCCAAACAGTGGAACCTAATACCCTAGAATATCCTAAAAAACACTGATAGTCATAGGTTCAAACAACTCCTAAAGGAATACCTTACTCAACAATAGCTATGCTCCTGTAATACTCCTGGTTAGTTTTTCATGCCATCAATGAAATGTTTCTTTTCTGCTATCTTCTCCTTGTCTTATTTCTACCAAATGAAAATACCATAATGGTTTATTTTAGTTATGTAGCTAACGAGTTTCATATTATTGTCTTTAGGCTTAGGAGATGTAATGTTTTCTTTTTACATTCTCTTTTTGTAAATTGTGATTGTAGGAAACTGTTAAAGTTTTTCTATATTCTTTGTAAATCTTTGTAAATTTTTTGTAATCTTTTTTGTACTATTCGTAGGTTCATAGGTTCATAGGATGATACTAGGCTATCTGCCCTAGGGCATTTATAAGCCTAGCCAGAGTTTGTTCAGCTTTCACCACCCTTTTAGATTAGTTGACTGTGCCTCTGTATAGTAGGTCACAGAAGTTAGCCCTTTTAAGGTTAGTTTACTGTACCTCTGTCAAGCAGGGACACAGAACAGATCCCAGTGGTAAACTTACGATCTCCCATCCATTCGTCAAGATTTCTCTTGAAGAGGGTCAGTGAGGGGCTCTGCTTAACATGGATTGGGATTTTGTTCCAGAGTGAGGGGAGCCTGTGGGATATGAATCTGTCCCTCTAGCATGTCCTATTTATTTCTGTGCTGAGGTTCAAGTCCCTGGAGCGTGTAGCTCTAAGGGATTTGGATTTCCTGAGGTGAAGCATGTCCATTAATTCTGGGTTGGACATGGCCTTATACGTCAGACACAGATCGCCTCTGAGTAGGCGGTACGCAACTGAGTAGAGCTGGAGTTTCTTTAGACAAACTGCATAGGGCATCTGTTTGAGCCCCTTGATCCTCTTGGTGAGATACTTTTGGGGTCTTTCCAGTTGCTGCAGGTGTCGGGTAAGGTACATCCCAAACGGGGCATCGTATTCAATTATGGGCCTGATAAGTGATGAGTAGAGAGGCACAAAGACCTCTCTTGATCTAGATGTGAACCCTTTCTTGATAAGGTGGGCTATATAGAAGGTCTTTCTAACCACTTTGGCAACATGATTGTCAAAGGAGAGATTGCTATCTACTTGGGTCCCCAAGTCCCTAATTACTTCTTCTGTACTTAATGGGTTACCACCTATGTGGTAATTTGTGGGCACTTTGTTTTTCCCAAAGGGGATGACTATGCACTTTTTGGCATTTAGCTTTAGGCCATGGCTCTGACACCAGTTATCCATCACTGTGAAACCCTTTTGGAGGATGCTTGCGTCAGCCGGAGTGTCGATTACGGCACCCAGTTTGCAGTCATCTGCAAACTTGGTCAGCCATAGTCCACTCGTGTTAGCCTGTACCTCAGAGAAATATATACCGAACAAGAGAGGTCCCAGAACTGAGCCTTGTGGAACGTCACTTGTAACTGGTTTAGAGTCTGACATGGCACCTGCTATTCTGACCATGTGGGTTCTATCCCTGAGCCAGTTTGCAACCCATCTTGTGACATAGGGGTTGATATTTAAGCTGGTGAGCTTATTTATGATGCCCAAGTGGGGTATTGTGTCAAAGGCTTTTGCGAGGTCCAGGTAGGCTGTGTGGACTACCTTCCCTTCATCTATGGTTTTGGTAACTGTTTCAAAGAAGTCGGCCAGATTTAAGAGGCAAGATCTGCCGTTAACAAAGCCAAATTGGGTAGGATCCAGTGTCTGGAGGTTCCCGATGTCTTTGTTTATGATTTCCATGATGATACGCTCCATAGCTTTGTAGACCAGGCTAGTCAGGCTTACAGGGCGATAGTTTCTGGAGTCTGTTGTGGCACCACCTTTGTGGAGTGGGACCACTGTTGCTATACGCCATTCCTTGGGTACATATCTTGTAGTAAGGCTGAGATTGAACAGTGACTTTATATGAGGGTTTAGTTCTTCTTGGAGCTCGTGTAAGATGCAGCCCGGGACACCGTCTGGTCCCACTGATGCTGTGTTTTTTGCTTTGGAGGGCAGCTCTCACCTGTGCATCTGTGATCTCAGGAAGGCTACACTCTGTTGGGATAGACATTTGCTCTTTTGGGGGGGGGGGAGATTGCACTGAACCTTTCTGCCAGGATGTTGGCAATGTCTGTGTGTTCAGTGTATTTTTTGTCATTTTGCACTAACTCAGAGCATATCTGGGAGTTGCCTCCCAGGTTTCTGACATAACTAAAGAAGGCCTTGTGATTATCTTTAGTGTCTTGTGCAATTTTTCTTTCGAAGCTAGCCTTAGATGATTTTATGAGGGATCGTAGTTTCTTGCTAGTACTGATCAGAGATGCCTTCCCTTTTGGGGATTTTGCTCTATCATGTAGTAGCTTTCTCCTTCTGTTGTACAGCTTATTAATGGCTGGGGTCCACCAGACAGGTCCCCTACCTTTGGAGATGTGAGTCTTGGTTTTATTTGGGATAGCATGCTCCATGCATCCCTGTAGGTGTCCATAGAATGCTATTGTAAAAGATTCTGCATTTTGGGCCATATTTTCCACTGGCCCAGGGGCTTTGAAGGATTCCACCTCAATTTTGAGAAGTGTGAAGTGTGCTTTTGAGAAGTTCTTCACCGTGGTTTCCCTGGCTAGGGGTGGGGATGGAATATGGATGTCCAGTGAGATTTGTTTATGGTCTGATCTTACCAATGAGGGGTATACCTCTGGTGTGGAACATAGAGACCCCATGTTGGTGATGACCAGATACAATATGTTTTCACCTCTTGTGGGAGTGGTGACCAGTTGTTCCATAGCACTTGAGTTTATAAATTCTAGGAACCTTTGGGCAAGGGTGTTTGGGCTTGAGTAGTTTTCCCAATCAATGTTTGGGTAGTTGAAGTCACCCAATATAATGGTGTTTGGAGAGACCTTCATATTCTCCAGTGTTCTCAGGAAAGCCAAGTGAGGTTCCTGTGTTTGGGAGGGTGGTCTGTAGCAGGCTACAAACTGAAAGGCAGTTTTGCCCACTGTTAGTTGCACATGGATGGTCTCTGATGCTTCGTGCAGTGCCACTAACCTGGAGGTGTGAGTATCTTTGATAAATATGGATACTCCCCCTCCTTTTGTGGTTCGGTCCGAGTTTTGGGGCCGGAATGCATGGTATGAAGTACAAACTGTTAGTGCTGGGGTGCTCTCGGGAGCCTTGAACCAGGTTTCTGTTACTGCACAGATATCGATATTCTCCATACTGAGGAGAGTCTTGAGTGTGTGCATCTTGAGGTTTAGACTTCTGGCGTTGAGCAGCATTACCCTTAGTTTTTTTTTCTTTGTGTTGTCTATGGAGGTGGGTTTGTCTTTTGAGCCTTGCCTAAAAAAGCACTATGGGGGAGGCAAGAGCCTTTGACAGTATTCGAAAACCCAGAGGTAACAGGTGCAAGCCGTCCCTAGTGAAGCACATGGCTTGTTGAGCATGTCATCCCAGGCTGACAGACATTGGATCCCCTTTGAATGACACCAATACTTTAGCCAATTGTTAAATTTGATCATTTTGTCTTTATACTGTGGCATCATTCTTGGTGAGGGTAAGATGCTACTCAAGGTCAGGGTCATACCGGCCTGGGCTACATGATCAAAGAGCTCCTCTACGTCTTTTTTCATGTAGTCCAGGGAGGTACATCTCAGGTCATTCATACCAGCATGGACAATGACGGAGTCATATTTATACTTGCTTTGGAGTGATCTGAGTGCTTGTGTTATGTGGCGGATCCTGGCACCCAACAGGCAGCTTACAGTGACCTTCTCCTTGTTCAGCCTCGTGAGTGGGACGTCAGTGTGTCTGACAATAGAGTCACCTATTACAAGTGTATTAGGTGTGTTGTTTAGCCTTAAGGGCTGTGACTGTGTGGCACACTGACTTTGTGAGCTATGTGCTACGTGGGTATTGTTTCATGGTAGGGGTTGCTTGGATGTTTGCTTTGGTGGTCTCTGCTGCTTAGGCAGATTTTTATTTAGAGCCTCCGAGTATGTTTTTGTGTGTTTATGTGTTTGGTTTGCTGATCTATGTGAGACTAGATTTGTGGTGTGTGTGGTTACCTTCTCCTCCTGACAGGCTGTGGCAGTACTGGGTTGAGAGAGCTTAGCCTCCAGTTTGGCTATATAGTTGCATCTCTCACATATATTTGAGCTTGTTGGGAGGAGGAGAGGGTGGTCTGTATAAATAAGGCAGTTGTAACATTGCCTCAAGATTCCCAGATTTACCAGCTGGACTGGAGAGTAAACCCAAAACTGACCTTTGGACATGACTGAACAATATAGGGAACTACTTATTGACTGATCAGAAAGAACCAATAGGGAGCAAGTGCTTAAAAGAAGTATAAGAGGATGTAGTGCTTAAGTTTATTTATGTTTACCTATGAGATTACTTATACGAGCAAGTGCAGGGCTTTAGAATGAAAATAGAGTGCTTATTTTGAGATTTAGAGCAGTTCTAAGGGAAAATTGGAGAGCAGACTTTGTGAAGCCGGGAATAGTTTAAACCTGTTTAAGTGACGCTGCCCGACGCTGCTCTGTGCACAAGACCGTGCAAAAAAAGAGTTGCAGGGTTTTAAGAGAGAGAGAGATCAAGGAGTTTGGAATTGACCCAAAATGGCCAATAAAACTACAGCTTCTAGGCAGTAACCACTCCTACACGGACAGGAAGGCTGCTCAGTGTTAACCACTGCTACTGGTGAACACAGAGGCTTCCCTTTAGCCCAAGCAGGCACTGACCTCCAAGAAACTTACAAACAGTTCAGAACAACAAATCTGTAACTGAACTTTCTTAAATTTCAGAAAGTGGGAAAAAAGTAAGATTTTTTTTTTTTTTTTTTTTTTTTATTTTAAAGGTAGCAGAGATACACAAGTAGCAAAATAGTCAGAACAGTGCAATAAATGACCCCACACTTGAGTGCTAGGCCAGAGTCAGGTAAAATGCAATTTTAAGAAAAAAAAACGATTTTAAATTAAGTGCAACACAGGAAATGCAGTAAACAGGCTCTAGAAGTGTTCTAAATACTGTTTCTAATACAGATATCAACTTTAGCAAGCCGGAAAACATCAAAAAGTAGGCGGCAAAGCAGTAATTTTAAACAAAAAATCAGAGGAAAATACTATTGTTATAGAACCTTTCGCCCCGGGTCTCTAGTAAAAACGGGTTACTTGCTCAGCTGGACACTACCCAATTAATAAATGCAAAATAAAAATAAAAATAAAATAAATAGGTAACTAACCAAGATTCCGGTTATTTTGCTGATATACTTGCGATTCAACACCAATGCTTATTAGTTTTTTTAAAGCCAAATAATTGATAGGGTATTTGGTATTGGCAAACTTTAAGGGTTAAGCATGCTGGATATGCATTGCTGATGACATTTTCATTAATTTTACATAAATGGCTACATAATTAATATGCAGTCTATATACTTCAGCAGCACCTCAGTACTCAAAAATTCATTCTTGTTTCTCATAGGTTCATAGGTTCATAGGTAGGTACTAGGCTATCGGCCCTTGGGCCTATATAAGCCTAGCCAAAAAGGTTCCCTGGCTTTCACCACCCAAGAAAATTATTTTCCTGTACCCCTGTCAAGCAGTGCCACAGAAGTGATCCCCCGGGTGAATTTTCTATTTCCCATGCAGTCGTCAAGATTTTTCTTAAAGAGAACCAATGAGGAGCTTTGCTTGACAGGAATGGGTAGTTTGTTCCAGAGTATGGGAAGTTTCTGGGACAGGAATCTATCCCTCCAGCATGATCTATTTATTGTGGTGACAAGGTTTAGGTCCCTGGAGCATGTGGTTTGGAGAAATTGGGATTTCTTAAGTGTAGTATGTCCAACAGCTCTGGGTTTGACATAGCTTTGTATGTTAGGCAGAGATTGCCTCTGAGTAGGCGATATGCGATGGAATAGAGCTGGATTTTTTTGAGATGGTCTGTGTATGGCATCTGTTTGAGGCTGGTAATCCTCTTAGTGAGGTATTTTTATAGCCTTTCCAATTGTTGTAGGTGGCTTGTGAGATACATGCCAAATGGGGCATTGTACTCTATAATGGGTCCGATGAGGGATGAGTAGAGAGGAAGAATGACCTCCTTTTTTCTAAAGGATAACCCTTTTGTGATGAGGTGTGCCTCGTAGAAGGATTTCCTGACTACGATGACGATGTGTTTATCAAAGGAGAAACTACTGTCCACCTGTGTCCCAAGGTCTCTTATCACACTTTCAGTGTTTAGTGAGCTACCATCTATGTTGTAGCTCATGGGTAGCAAGTTTGTCCCAAAGGGGATGACAATGCACTTCTTGGCATTGAGCATAAGGCCATGAATTTGACACCAAGCATCTGTTACTGTGACGCCCTTTTGTAGAATGTCTACATCATTAGGTGATTCTATTATGGCTCTCAGTTTGCAGTGATCTGCAAACTTTGTTAGCCAAAGACCTTCTGTGTTGGCCTGCACTTCAGAGACATATATGCCGAACAGGAGAGGGTCCCAGGACCGAACCCTGCGGTATTCCACTCGTCACTGGTCTGAAGTCAGACTTGGAGTCGTCTACTTTTATTGTGTGGGTTCTGTCAGTGAGCCAGTTAGCCACCCATCTTGTGACATAGGGAGGGTAGTTTTAAAATCTACAATGTTCACAAGCAATTGGTTCCTAGAAGCACAGGTCAGCAAGAACTGACCCTAACAATTCTATAGTACAGGTGTTGAGTATAAAAGTTGCAAGCTTTCTAAAATCTTCATTTAAACTATTACTGGCTGGGTTTTCCTGTTGTTCTGGAATGTTCTTATAAAATAACCCATATGAGAAATGTGTAGAGAGTGTATCACCACAGTAGGCAGTGATAGCAGCTGTTACACTGGGTTATCAGTCAAGCATCCACTGTCACATCCAAATGACCAGAACAATAGCCACAGCATAAGTTATTAAGCTCTATCCCTATAATCTATGTTGTTATTATTTGCCAAGTATAAGACAAGTATAAATTAGTATTGTTATTACCAATGTAATCTAATTCATTCACAGCAATATAACACTTGAAAATACATTATTTCATTTATTTAACAGAGGTATTTCAACAATATTTTCTATACTGATTTGAACTGTTAGCAGAGAGAAAAGATCTATGTCTAACTGCTTGTGGCATACAATGTATTAGAGGCATAATTAAAACAGGTCTCTTTGCTTGATAGGTTTGTGATGTCTTTTCACCTGTACTTCCTATTTCTTAACTGTATGTGTCTTTTTTAATAGAACTAGTTCAACCCCCTGATGACCTTGCTTTCTACATCCTCTTATTGTATTTTCTGTATCTACCAGTCCAGAAACTTCTTGTTACTGTGTTGATGATGCTGGGGGTGGTGTAACAGAAATTAAAACATTCCCAACTACATATCTTACAGTATTTTAGCTGCTGTTTTAAGGTGTGGTTTTGCCATTTGAACTTCTTTCTGCATCAAAGGCATGATCTTTTTAAATAATGCTTTAAATATGCCTGCTATGTCAGCCCCATACATAACTGGGGCACTCCAAAACCCTGGTAGACCATGGCCCTTGGTGCATTATAATAGACTGTATATTGTTTGGGTGTACTTGAAAATGTCTTGACATGGCAGCCTTTAAGAAAATGAATTCTTAACAGGACATCGATGAAGTTTCACAATCACCATACCAAACATAACACATTTTGGTCCTAAGCATTGTATATCACAATGATAATGGTGTCAAGTTAGTGTTTTGTCATTAGTATTTAATCAGGATTCTCAAAATGGATAGTTTTCTGACTGAATTATTTCTACATACAATTTCCACACATCAAATCAAATGCACATACTTATCCTCAATTCTCATGTGTTCAGCATGTATATAAAATCGAGATACTACCATTAATGTCTGCTGCTTTGATGAATTTGTGATACTCAAAATATGGGTAATTATATGGGTGACAGGGAATACATGTAATGTACCATTATTACATTTTACTTATTTTTTTCTCACAGTCATTGTAATGTATGAAGCAACATGTAAAAAAGGTCACAGAAAAAAACTTTCAGTATAAATGACATACCATTGTTTTAGGTGCATGGATTCTGAACGGCCAGGACCTTTTACATTTATATGGGTACATTCAGGCCAAAAAAGTCACACCAAACTAACTGTAGACATGCGGGTTTCAGCTCTTTTTTACCTTGTCAGTTCAGCATAGGTGGATTATTTGGCTATTTTTCAGTAATCCAAGAAAACTGGTCCACAAATGGTAGAATGCTCCAACTAAAAATGGAATACAAAATCAATGGAACTCAGAAACTCAGACTGTGTAAAAATAATACATTTTTTCTGCAAAGCTTTTGAGACAAACTCTTCTTAAATGCTTTCAACAACTACAAAGTACTCAAGACAGTATTTAAATAACACAGATAACAGCAATTAACCAATCAGAATACAACCAAAATAATTCAATAAAACAACCAATAATTAGTGAATAAATTCATTAAATATTAACAATATAAAGATCTTTTCTTAAAAACAGGTTTAATACAGTCTCATTTAACCCTAGAGGAACATGTGCATGGGAATAGTTAATCGATTTACATTCAATACACTCTATATCACCTCCTGTATTATTCTTATTTACAATATTAATCACTCTAAAAGTGACTGTGCATATATGAAACACAGAGCTTAAAATCAAACCTGATGCCCATAAACATTAGAGTGCCTGAAAAATATCTGAAATAACATCTAAACCAAAGGTGCAAAGGACTTGCAGAGAAATCATAATATTAATGGGCATAATTTTAAAATGACAGCTTTTCAGAATTCTTATATAGAATGTGTTGTGTATGCTTTATATTCTCCATGTAAATTATTTTATATAGGACAAATAAACAGACAGGTTTGCAAACAAATCCAGAAATATGTGAGGGACATTACCAATAATTATGAAGTAAACCCAGTAGCAGTGCATTTTTGTCATGACATAATGGGGATCCAGAATGTCTGTGTTACCTATGTATCATTTGTAAAAATAAAGGTTTATATCTGCATGTTTCAGGAAAATTATTATGAAGGAAGAACGATGTATGTTTTCATATGAGGTTACAAACAGAATTGTGAATGAAGCATTTAACAAAGCAATGAAATTAAGTGTTAGAATTATATGTGGGTGGTGAATTTAATGATGTAAAAGAAAGTGACATTTTCCAATTGGTTAGTTATGTTTAGTTGGATAAAATAAACTTGAATGTGATTTATTGTTCTTGCAAATCTAGAAAGCCAAGAGTTTATTATATAAGTCTTTTAACTAGAGAAAATAAAGTCATGGTTTTAAGAGGGTGCCAGTATAGTGTTTTTTTCTATTGTACACATTCATTGTACTGGATGCTCAAGTATCTTTTATGAGAAAAATATCTTTCACATTTGAATGATTGACACTTCTTTGGGGACAGTTACTCAGTGGATTTCTGCTGTTGTTATTAAACAGCAAAACTTGTCACATTGCAAATGGGAAAGGGTATCAGCAATAGCATTCCACGTACTTGGAATATCTAGCAGAAATATATAAGTTAAGCAATAAGCAATTAAAAATAAACAACTTAACACACCCTAAGCTTTGACTGACTTATATATGTGTTTTGACAGTACATGCATAGCTGCCTAATTATATGTGATATGACAGTGCATGCACAAATGCCTGATTTTACATGCTTTGACAGTGCATACACAACTATCTGATTATATGTGCAGTGGCACTATATGTAGCAGCACTGTCTGATTATATGTACTATAACAGTACATGCAGTACTACCTGATTATATGTACTGTGACAGTACATGCAGTACTACCAGATTATATATGCTGTATCAGTATATATGGGAATACCCGATTATATCCAGTGTAACAATGTATGCAGTACTACCTGATTACATGTACTGTGACAGCACATGCAGTACTATCTGTTTATATATAGTGTGACAGTGTATGCAGTACTACCTGATTATATGTACTGAAACATCATATACAGTACTATCTGATTATATATACCGTGACAGTTTATACAATACTACCTGTTTATATTTCCTGTGGCACTGTATGCAGTACTACCTGTTTATACATACTGTGGCAGTGTATGCAGTATTACCCAATTATATGTACTGTTACAGTGCACTACTATCAGATTATATGTGCTGTGCTAGAGCATGCAGTACTACCTGATTATATGTACTGTGAAGGTATTTGCAGTATTACCTGATTATATGTACTGTGACAAAGCATGCAGTACTATCTGTTTATATGAACTGTGACAGTGCATGCAGTATTAAGTGTTTAGATGTATTGTTAAAGTACATGCAGTACGGCCTGATTATATGTACTGTGACAGTGCATGCACTACTACCTGATTTTATGCATTGTGATAGTGTATGCAACACTACCTGACTATATGTGCTGTGACAGTATATGCAATATGACCTGATTATATGTAAAGTGACAGCACATGCAGTACTGTCTGATTATATATACTGTTACTGTGTATGCACTTCTACCAGATTACATGTGCAGTGACAGTATATGTAGTACTGTGACGTCATATGCAGTACTACATGATTATATGTACTGGAACACTGTGTGCAGTACTACATGATTACATGTACTGTGACAATGATTGCAGTACTACCTGTGTATACGTACTGTGACAGTGCATGTAGTACTACCTGTTTATATGTACTGTTACAGTGTATGCAGTATTTCATGTTTATATGTACTGTCAAAATGTATGCACTGCTACCTGATTGCATATCTTGCTACAACACATGCCATACTACCTTTTTATTTGTACTGTGTCAGCACATGCAGTACTACCTGATTATATGTACTGTGACAGTGTATGCTCTGCTACTTAATTATATGTACTGTTACAGTATATGCAGTACCAACCAATTATATGTGCTGTGAGAGTACATGCAGTACTATCTGATTATATGTCCTATGACAGTGTATGCACTGCGACCTGATTATGTGCACTGTGACAATGCGTACAGTATTACCTATTTATATGCACTATAACAGCGTATTCTTTATTACCTGATTGTATGTGTTGTGATAGGATATGCAGTAATATCTTATTATATCCACTGTGACAGTGTATGCTGTACCACCTGATGATATGTATGGTGTCAGTGTATGTAGTTCTACCTGGTTATATGTGCTATAACAGGACATACAGTACCACCTGATTATATGTATGGTGTCAGTGTATGTAGTTCTACCTGATTATATGTGCTATAACAGGACATACAATACTACCTGACTATATGTATTTTGACAGTGTATGTATTACTTTCCGATTATATGCCCTGTGACAGTATATGCAGTGATACCTGATGACATAAACTGTGACAGCACAAGCAGTGCTACCTGTTACATGCACTGTGACAGTATAGGGAGTATGATCTTATTATATGAGCTTTGAGAGTGCATGCACTACTACCTGCTTATATGTACTGTGATAGTATATGCAGTATTACCTGATTATATGTGTTGTGATGGTGCTTGTAGTACTGCGTGAGTACATGTGCTGTGAAAGTATATGCAGTAATACCTGATTATATGTGCTGTTACAGTTTATGCACTATTCCCCAATTATATGTGTTGTAACAGGAATTAAATTCATCCTCAGGTCTTGCTGAGTGCCTTCATGAGGTGGACCCTGTTTTTCACAAAATCTCCCCAAGACAACACTGATATATAGACTGTATTTTATACAGCATATTGGTACCGATTTTTAAGAATAAGGGTGATGTGCAGAGTTGTAGTAACTACAGAGGGATTAAACTGATCAGTCACAGCATGAAGTTATGGGAAACAGTAGTGGAAGCTAGTTTAAGAAGGGAGGTGTGGATTAATGAGCAGCAGTATGGTTTCATGCCAGGAAAGAGCACTACAGATGCAATGTTTGCTCTGAGAGTGTTGATGGAGAAGTACAAAGAAGGTCAGAAAGAATTGCATTGTGTCTTTGTGGATTTAGAGAAAGCATATGACAGGGTGCCTAGAGAGGAGTTGTGGTACTGTATGAGGAAGTCGGGAGTGTCAGAGAAGTAAGTAAGAGTGGTACAGGATATGTACGAGGGTAGTGTGACAGCGGTGAGGTCTGCGGTGGGAGTGACAAATGCGTTTAAAGTGGAGGTGGGATTGCATCAAGGATCAGCTCTGAGCCCTTTCTTATTTGCAATGGTGATGGACAGGTTGACAGGCGAGATCAGACAAGAGCCCTGTGGACTATGATGTTTGCAGATGACATTGTGATATGTAGTGAGAGTAGGGAAGAGGTGGAGGAGTCCCTGGAGAGGTGGAGATATGCTCTAGAGAGAAGAGGAATGAAGGTCAGCAGGACTAAGACAGAATATATGTGTGTGAATGAGAGGGAGGATAGAGGAATGGTGAGGATGCAGGGAGTAGAGGTGACAAAGGTGAATGAGTTTAAGTACTTGGGATCAACAGTTCAGAGTAATGGTAAGTGTGGAAGAGAGGTGAAGAAGAGAGTACAGGCAGGATGGAGTGGGTGGAGAAGAGTGTCAGGAGTGATTTGTGACAGGCAAGTACCAGTAAGAGTGAAAGGGAAGGTCTACAAGAGGGTAGTGAGAGCAGCTATGTTATATGGGTTGGAGACAGTGGCATTGACAAAAAGGCAGGAGTCAGAGCTTGACGTGGCAGAGTTGAAGATGTTAAGATTTGCACTGGGTGTGATGAGGATGGACAGGATTAGGAATAAGTATATTAGAGGGTCAGCCCAGGTTGGAAGGTTTGGAGACAAAGCCAGAGAGGCAATATTACGTTGGTTTGGACATGTGCTGAGGAGGGATGCAGAGTATATTGGGAAAAAGATGCTAAGGATGAAGCTGCCAGGTAACAGGAAAAGAGGAAGGCCTAAGATAAGGATTATGGATGTGGTGATAGAGGACATGCAGGTGGTTGGTGTGACAGAGCAAGATGCAGAGGACAGGAAGAAATGGAAACAGTTGATCTGCTGTAGCGATACCTAATGGGAGCAGCTGAAAGAAGAAGAAGAAGAAGAAGATAGCATGGACAGAGATAGGTTAAAAATAAAAAAGATAGCTGGGTGTGCAAGACCCAGGATTAAAAAAGTGCCCAGTCATGGTAGGCAGACTGGTACCAGGACTGGAAAAAATGGCAATGTAGAATCCTCAAGACACAGAAACATTCCTAAAATGGGGATAGGCCAGGTCCAGGGGAAGTATGCCCCCACCCATTGTAGAAGGAAGTAGCAGTCTACAAAAATCACAAAAACTGATAGGTCAAAAAAAACACAAAGATGATAAAGTAGAATACTGAGGATAAGAAAGAAATTATGTATTGTTACTATTAAGCAAGAAACTCAGAATTTCCAGACGGAAGATATACAAAAAGATTAAGAGAGAAATTAGAGGAAAGAAAAATACTTCCACAAGAAAAATTGTCAGAAGCTTCCAATAAAAATTTGTGTTCATTAATGCAACAGATTGATGAAGAACACTATATTGACCAAGAAACCTTGAATTGTTTGGATAAAGACGTGACTGAGGAAGTGCGAAAATATAAAGAACATTATCTAGAGACTTTTGAAAGGTGTAAAAAGAAATACAGACATGGGAAAGACTGAGAGATCTGATATGGTGTGAAGGAGAAAGCCAAATTAATCATCACAAAAAGGCAGTCCTAAAGATATTCAAAGAGAAATACAAGCAAAGTCATCCAGATATGGAAAGTTTCACAATAAAAAAAATAAATAAATAAGATCACAAAGAGGTAACATAGAGCAGAAGATTAGTAAAGCAAAAGTTAAAAAATATTTTTGTATATGATTTAAAACTGTATTGTTCATCAGATGAGGGACTGAAAGCACAACTGCAAGTGGTCAAGACTTTTTCAGATGATATAAGAATGTCATTTGGTTTTGATAAACCTTTAAAACAGGAAGGCTGCAGCGCCAAGAAACCATCAGTTTGGGAGAAGAATGTGATATAAAAGAACTTGAGCAAGAGGGTGTGTATAAATATTTGGGAATTGATGAAGGATCAACAGTAAATCATTAACAAATATGAATAAAACTCCATAAAAATATTTTAGAAGACTTAAATTAATACTGAAAACAGCACTGACAATCAGAACAAAATCCAAGCTATAAACCAGTTTGCTTTTCCTGTCCTAACTTGCAGTTTTGGAATGATTGACTGGCCCCAAAAGGTCTTGGATAAGTTATACAGGAAAACATGAAGGAAGCTTCATGCTCATCAAATGATTTATAAAAATCAGTGTAGACCAAGAATATATATTACCCCTTCTGAAGGAGGTCCGGACCTCCTCAAAATTGATTACATGCATAGATCTGCAGTCATGGGACTGCATACATATATGCTGACCTCACAAGATCCAAACATAGTGAAAGTTTTGACATATGAGGAGAATAAGTCTAAAATGACTTCCCTGCTTAGTTTAGCAGAAGCATATCAGCATCAAATGGGATTTCGAGAATTAGAATTAAATCAGAAGTAGGTAAAACTCAGGCAGCAACTGAATGTGCTAAAAACAAACAAAAGGCAAATGAAAGAATATAAAGTGAAAGATCAGAAGAGAAGTCAAGAAATGGGGAAAATGCATAAATGTAGTTGCAAATATTGAAAACACTTGGAACAACCTCATGTTGATCAGGACTGAATGAAGGAATGATTAAGGAGAGGTGAATTTGAATCAAAAGACAAAAGGTTAATATTGGTGGCCCAAAATAGTACACTTTGGTTTACAAATCAATTGAACACGTGGGAGAAACAGACAAATGTAGGTTTTGTAAAACAGAATTGGAAAAAGTCACACATCTTTTGCTGGTTGCGATATACTAATGGTAGAAGGACTGTATACTGAAAGGCATAATAATGCGGCAAGAATGTTGCACTGGGGATTGTGCAATCATTATAATATTGAAATAGCTGAAAAACACTGGATACATGGGCCACAAAGCATCATAGAAAATGATGTTTATATCAAATGGGATCATCCATTACCAACAATTCAAAAATAGATGTAAAGAAAACAGATGTAGTAGTCCATGAAAAGAAGACAAATGTAGCATTGATCATTGAAATTGCTACACCCAGTTACTACAGTGTCTTACATACAGAGTGACACAAAGTCATAAAATACTAGGATTTGCAGATAGAAATGAGGTCAGTGTGGAAGGATACCCAGACAGTTCCAGTAGTCTTATAAAAAAATAATTCACAAAGTTAGATATGCTACTGAATCATTACTGGGTACATTAAGGGAGCTGCAAAGAACACTTTTTGCTAACATCAAAGACTGAAACAATAATAATTTATAAAGTTTAATCATATTTTGACTTAGGAATGGGGTCCATTCCAGTTGTGGAATTAGAAATCAAAAAGACTTGGAGACATTAAAAAGTGACAGATTCTATAGGAATGAGATGTGTACTAATTGGCTCTCTTAGAGAGCAGATGATGCATGGAATAGATTACCAAATTACATTAAAGCAAGCACTAGTTTAGATATAGTTAAGAACAGCTTGGACGCTTATTATGAGAACAACTGTTTTGGTATATTGGCAGGCTATAAGGGTATTAATGCCCATGCTTGACATATTTGCATGCATGTATGTATAATTGACAGTGGAATCATAGCCAGAGACTGCAGAGTGCTGTAGTTATCATCATCATCATCATCATCATCATCATCATCAGGTTCAGGTGTTCCCACGACATAAGGCATTCTGAAATCCATGGTGAAGGCCCCGTACACTGAATCACCTATGAAAGCAGACAGAAACAACCTAGAGAACCATTTCCATAACCCCAAAGTCCAACAGTGCGATAACTGTAAAACAGTAAGGTATTCAAAGTATATAAGCTCCAAGTCCAGTGCTGCAATAGCTGTAAAACACTATGGTATGCAATTTGTATAAGCCCACGTATCTGGTTCAGAATCCCATTGCAGCTTAAGCCTTGAAGTGCCTTCAGGAGCAATAATAATAGTAATAAATAATACTCAGTTTGTTGAAGGCTCTGTGTCTGGTATGATGTACTACATGATACATATGTAAGAGTATGCCTTTCTAGTTTATTATCTTACATTTGTAAGAGTATGCCCTTCTGGTTCATTGGCAACCAGTAACTGTGATGGTGGATGCATCCAATGTGAAGTCCTTCATCCAGTATGAGGGAGTAGTGTGTTACCCCACACAGAGATATCAGGAACATCCACATCAAAAAGTGATGACTGTGTAGCTGGACACCCACCCATGGCCATCCTATCCTATGCAAGGTCGGTTGTCTTGGTGTGGGCATGAGAGATCATTTTGATGACCTTATACTGCACTAGATGTAGTCATCTATTATAGCCACTAACAACATTTACAGTCAAGACAAGGTCCTGCCATGCTCAGTTTGGAAATGCCCAGTAATTGTTTTCAGTTAATAGTATCTGCCAGTCATGTTCATGGGTGGGCTGTAGCAGGATTTCTGTAACTGCAGGGGAGAACTTCTCCATTATTTTTCTCTCTTTCAGAGCCATCCAGTCTGTAAATGTTTGAATATAAATATGGTAAGCAGTTGCACAGTGATGTCTGCTGTAGCCACAGTACAGTTCCCCTCTCCATAGTCCATAGTGACCACAGATTGTGCAACACTAGTCCCACCGAGAGGCACTGATCACTTCCACGGGGCAGTTACCTATGGTCAATCACAGGTGTTTCTCTACCACAGGATACTTGGAAGTATCCACCTGTAAAACCTGCAGTAGTGGTGTGCATGGATGCCACTGCATCCCTACATGTGATCTGTGTAATATGCACCCACACTATCACATGTGTGGCCTCCACCACACATGTGGATGGCAACAGTTCTGTACACCTATTCTTTGTATCTCTTCCTGGTAGTGGTCTGCAGCATCTGTTAGTTATTTACCTATCTGTCTTTTACTGTCCTCGAGCATCCCCAGGCAAATAGTATCAAACAAACAGGTGTGGTGACACCATGGCCGCTGTCTGATGCATGCTTCCCGGTCATTGTACATATTCAACACAAAAAGGAGCTAGAGGCCCACTGCAAGCCATCCATTATTTTGTCACATTCAGCCCTGATGGTGACCACAAGTTTGTGCAGTGCATGTATATTTCAAAAATACCCACCCAGCCCACCACACCACGTATCATATTTACTTATTCCCATTCATATACTTGCCTTTGGAAGCCTTCTCCCACAACAGTCACATAAATATTGGAAATAGTTTCTCCCTTTTATATGGCCTGTATCTCTTGCATTCATCATAGATACTTCATACTGTCATTAGTAAAGTACTTCTGCAGTTGACTGCAAAGCTGAGTAACAAATCCTCTTGTAGACTACACTCCTACTCAGCAATTAGATGTCAGCCCACTTCTCCTACAACTACAACAAGAAAAAGGCAGTCAAATTACATATTCATTCTCTCAACATGCCATTGGACCCTTACCACAGCAGTTGTAGATTTGAGCATCATGTGTAAATGTAATCATCAGTCTCCAAATTCTTCTCTTTTTAATAGCATATTTCTGTAGTATGATGAGCAAAACATGGCCATCATTGTGTTCACTGACTGATTTTGAGGCTAATGGCACAGAAAAGTATCCCAATGGTCCAATTAAAGGTGAATATCTCTGAAACTCATGTTTTATGGAATGCATACTTGACCAAGGCTATGCTATGAGGCTTGTTCCTGAGTGTGCATATAAATGAAAGTCCAGAAAGTACACTGTGCAAGCACGTGTACGTCACTGCTTGCATGCAGGTGTGTTAAGGCATGCCATGACCCCTAGAGGTATTATAGAACAGTCATTCAGTGAAATGTGAGATGTACAGCTAATATACACTCAGGTCATGGCATCATATAAACCCTAAACAGCATACTGGTATGACAGGCATTGATGTGGAATTCTGTGGTTGCACTGTGCACTGTCAAGCTGCCTTGCTGCCTGTCAATGCATGTCATGTGTAGCTCGCAATGTGCATTAATAGAAATGTGCAACCACTTTTCTCAAGATTGTAACCTGTGAAATGATCATGGCTTCTCAAGATGCTGACTGTGGCAGGGCTCCCTGGTGGCATTTGTAGATGTTAAAGATATTTCTGTTCCTCGTGCATATACACCAACAGAATTCTTGATGGGAAACATACAATGGCCCCTGGTACAAGCAGGATGCCTACCACTGCCTTGCTAGGGAATTCACTGCTACCACAAGCATCACCCAATCTAATGAGCATTGCAGGCACTACTATAGTGACATAAAGAGATGACATCTCGATCTTCTTCTGTAATGGGAAGATGAGGTTAAGTAAAGTGTTGCATAGCTCTACAGGAAGTGCCCATTACAAGTACATTGCACTGTAATTTAATCTTAACTGCCTAGCAAAATGAAGGGCATTTAATTAATGAATAATTTGCATTCCTTTTATATTTTTCAGTTCCTGGGGAGATGGGGACAATAAGGTGATGTTTTAAAGGCATATGAAAAAGATCTCCATATTAAGGTGTGTGTGTGTGTGTGTGTGTGTGTGTGTGTGTGTGTGTGTGTGTGTGTGTGTATATATATATATATATATATATATATATATATATATACATACACATATATATATATATATATATACATATATATATATATATATATATATATATATATATATATACTATCAATATTATAGCTTCATATATGCTTGAAGCCTGCAGCTCTGAGTATTGTTACATTGTCGCTAGTAGTGGAAAACATTCCTACCACTAATACTGTCTTCCTGATATACATGCCGTGTCCATGGAGGTTACCTTGTCGTCCCAGTCACCCTATCTCTGCAAAGTGCAAGGGCTGTCAGAGTAAAGATTTGTGATCATCTTCTGGCTGTCCTTACAGGATGCTTTGTACCATACTCTACATCATACCTGTGGCTTTTGGCTCCCTGCATTGCTATGTCCATTGTAATAGCTCAGCTATCTATATAAGGTCTGCTTGCCCATAATGCTGCATGCACTCCTCCTTGCCACTTATACCTGGCATATCCTTTATATGCCTCATATTAAAGTACTCTGTCAGATACTCCTGGCTGGCACATGTAAGACTATATGAAGGATGTCTGTATGGTTCTCCTGTTTAGGCGGCTGGCTTGGCAGCTGTGGCTGTGTCACACTAGCAGTCAGTGCTAATAATTTCATAGGTTCATAGGCTAATATTAGGATGCTATTCCAAAGGATAATTTGTAACCTAGACACAATATCCCATATTGTAAGTACCCATCAACGTGACTAATTTATACCTAGTTTTATCCCCTTTTAATGAGGTTTTGAAGGGCCAGGGTTATACTTACAATTGTTGCATAGGCCAAAATAGGGTTAGTCATATCTGAAAGCGCAGCAAAAGTTGGAGATGTGGTGACTGCATTGTTTGTCCAATGACTTGACAATTCCAATGGTCACCTGGAAAAACATCCTTGTATGACTAGAGGAATTGCATCACTGGCTGGCCCTTCCTATCACAGCTGCACCCAGCTGAGATGTCAGTCACTGCAGTGACCCATCTCTGTCAGGGGTGCAGGATTTGGCAATATGAATGTCAGCTGTCACCCCCCCCCCAATTCCCCAATCATGACATTCCCCTATATTGAATTTTACTTCCCTCCCTGTTTGTAATTCCATGTCCCACCCCCTACCAATGTTTTACCTCATTCTGTCTCCCCTTTCTGTTTCACCCATTTGTATCTTCACCTCTCCTGTTTGTCATTGTCTATACTTTCTGTTAGTCTGCTCTTGATACCATTCTTATAACTACTTTCTTATCTTCATGCCCACAACCTTCCCATTACTACGTTCCCTCTTTCCCCCACCTTATTAAAATAGGTATATATCTTGAAAACTGCATATGTATATATATATATATATATATATATATATATATATATATATATATATATATATATATATATATATATATATATATATATATATATATATATATATATATATGGGTCTATCTGAAAACGCCAAAATTTCTAAATACCGACGACGAGAACACCAACACTGGAAGATCGATAACGGAGAAGACTGACGGTTGAGAATCCCGACACTGAGAACACCGACATGTTAAGGTAAGTGTGCGATAGGGACTGACGTTAGGGTCAGGGTGTGGGTAAGATAAGTGTGTGATAGTGACGGACGTTAGGGTAGGGTGCGGGTCAGATAAGTGTGCGATAGTAATGGACTTTAGGTTTAGGGGCGGGTTAAGTGAGTTAGGGTTAGGGTGCGGGTAAGGTAAGTGTGCAATAGTGACAGAGTTAAGGGTTAGGGGTGGATTAAGTGAGTTAGGATTAGGGTGCGGGTAAGGTAAGTATGCGATAGTGACAGACCTTAGGGTTAGGGTTTGGGTTAAGGTTAGTGCATAGATAGTTGTGTATGTAAGGTTTGGTGTAGGTTTGTAAGGTTTTTGGTGTGCTTGTGTTGTGTGTGTGATTTTCGGGAAAGGTATTTGTTTTGTTGATTGTCGGGATTGTGGTTTGTCGGGCATGTGAAGTTTCATGTTTTTGAACTTTCTTTTTTTTTTTCAGTTTTGTCATGTTGGTTATTTAATTGTCTGCGTTTTGGCGTGTTGGTGTTATCAGGTAGACCCATATATATATATATATATATATATATATATATATATATATATATATATATATATATCTGTTGATTTATCAGGATATTGGAAAGTTAGCTTAACAGAAATCATCCTGATATTCCCTTCCACCTCACCCTTCTAAGCTCTTCCCCATTTCAGACTGCACTATACATTGATTTCCTTCTCATTTATAGGTTCATAGGTTCACAGGTTGGTATTAGGCTATCAGCCCTAGGGCCTGTACAAGCCTAGCCATAATAATTCCCTGGCTATTTCTTCCCACACCATTTACTTCCCTGAACCCCTGTCTATCAAAGTGACTGATGTGATCCCCGGGGTGAATTTCCTTTCTCCCATCCAATCGTCAAGGTTCCTTTTGAAGAGGGCCAAGGAGGCGCTCTGCTTGACTTGTATGGGCAGTCTATTCCAGAGTCTAGGGAGTCCCTGGGTCAGGAGCCTATCCCTCCAGCATGTTTTGTTTATTGTGATGACAAGGTTTCGATCCCTGGAGCATGTGTCTCTGAGGGATTGGGATTTCTTTAAGTGTAGCATGTCCAACAGCTCTGGGTTTGACATGGCCTTGTATGTTAAGCAGAGATTGCCTTTGAGTAGACAATATGATTATGATAATGATATGATTATAATACATTGATAGGGATCTTGCTGTGAAGCCATAATTATAGCTTTCATCCCTTTGTGTAGTAATACATCATTGTGAGTGCGAACGTGTATCTTTGTGGGCATACTACATGAACATTACTCTGCTCTTCGGGTCTTGTGATCATCTTTACATATGCCCCCTCTTTTCATGATAGGTGCTGGTTTTACCAGTGTATTCTTTAATTTTATCATGTCTATAGTGTATTTCTGGTCCTATTACAATCTTAATCAGCTTCAGACAGCATTTCACTATTTTGATTGTGTAACTTTTCCATTACACAGTCAAGGAATGAATGTTTCCTGGTCATTGGGTAAGTCAAGCTTAATGAGCCATTGTTCACCGATGTTAATTTAGGTTACAAGTGCAAAGCCTTTTTAAATTTTGTATTAATCAGCCTGCTTTAAGACATTTCTTACTAGATAGTATTAACCAATAAAAACTATTTTTCTTACTATTAACAATACAAAGCCTTTTTCTGTTAAAGAGTTTTTACTGATTGTTTCTGGGCTGTGTTAACCTCTGGGCTCAGCTAAACTCACTCTATTCGCCCTCGGACTTGGGCTCATTCCACTTCCTTACCCTACCCGCCATCCCCACCCACCTCCTCTTTCCTTACATTTATAATTAAACTAAACCACACCTTTTAATTTATTATCCTATTACTTGCAGCTACCACATCCAACACACCCACAATCAATTATTTCTTTCACTCTCTCCATTTCCACCTCACTAACCATTATTTAATCTCTCACACAACACTTTTTCCCCCTTCCACATCACTTTATCAGTACACTTCTCTTTCTACTAAACTTCACACACCAACCCACCCATATTTTCCTCCTAACTATTTCTCTACTACTCACCATGTCGGTTATCACCACTCTTCTGAGCAACTCTCCCTACTCATTACCCCTACCTAGTTTCCCACTCTACTACCTTCAACACATCAAACATAACACACTACCTCTCTGCTACACTCCCCAGTATTACATATCATACAAAATCATTTTCACATCTGTTCTAACCTCTACACTAACTCTAACCCATTGCTCTTCCACTATAACTATGTCCATACCCTGAACCCTCCTTCCTATCCAGATTTCTTTTGACGAATACCCAAGCTCAAACTCTCTTTTCTTCTACACTCACTAACAGAAATCAAACTCCAAGCTGACATACATCTTAACTCAGGACCCACACAGTTACTACCACCCCACCCTATAACACCCACAACACCTGCTAATACTACTCTCCACTTTCCGCTGCAAAAAAATTCAAAATCAGACTTACTCATAACAAATTTTAACCCAGAATAAAAAAAACAACTAGTGAATTTCATGCAACTTTAGCTACCTGCACTTCTGATATAGTAATGATTACTGAGACATGGCTAAAACCTCACATTAAAAGTGAGGAAATACTTACTACTGATTACAATGTTATCAGACAAGATAGGTTGAACAAGCGTGGCGTAGGCATTGCCATCACATATAAAAATGTCTTTAAAATTGAAGAATCAATCTGTACTCCACAGATCTAGCAGAAGCAGAAATACTAACCACCGAATCTGAAGTACATCCACATAAAACCATCATAATTATTGCCTCCTACCTACTACCAGGAAATAATCTACCTACCATTGAAAGTCTTTTATCCTGGGAATTCTCTGCTTTTACCCAAGAAACTATAGTGCTAGGTGGTTTCAACTTGGACTGGCTATCCTGCTCATCTGACAACCCGTCCAATTTTATCAATCTATTGAATTTCACCCAAACTATAAACTCCTCTCTATAAACAATGACACACTAAGAAAGATCTAGACTAGCACTACCTATAATCCAAACCTTTGTCCACCATGCTGGGTGCTCCCGAATTCTCCCAGTCATCACTTCCTACCCTTCTACTAAGGAAACACATCCCATTCCCCAATGTTATTTTCTTCAAATACAACAAAAAAAAAAAACTTTTCCAAAACTTTCCTAAAATTTACTCACTTCAAAACTACAACTTCTAAAATCTAGCCGACCCACAACAAGCTGTACATGTTTTAAATATAATTTTCTCAACATCCTTAAACCTTAAAACCTTGTCAAAATCCAGAAAATAAGTATGGACAGCCATAATGGATAACCAAGATAATAACCATTAAACAAAGGATAGCCTATTAAACAAATCAAACCTCCAAACTTCAGAAACCTCAAACTTCACAAATAAAACCTACCTCAAACTAGATCAAAACCTTACTAACTTAAAACTTTATTTTCTAGGCTGTCATTTTCGAACACATCAATAAAAACACAAAATTTTGGCAATAAAAAACTTAAAACACATTAACTACCTCCCTCACCCCTGCACCATCTAACACAATAGCACCCTGCAGCTTATACCAAATGCCAATTTATCTACAAATTCCACCAACTTTAACAACACTTTAAACACTTATAAACAAATATAACCCCTACCACTTATTTACTAGCCTATTTCTTTTTTTATTTTTGCCTCCCAAACCCATATCAAAAGCTATATCACAAAATTTAACCTACCTGCAAAACCTACCTGTCTAGCAGCTATCACTCCACCGCCACTCACCATCTAAACCAATCAAAAACCACATGGCAGATCCAATCCTATCCAGACTCTTCCCATCCCCTATCATCCCCTCCATATAGGAAGACTAATCTAAAGAGCCAATCTAAAGAGCTCTCTAATTTATTCTTCACCCCCCATTCTCTTCCTAGCAAAATCACAATTACATATACCCCTTACCTAGTTCACAGCACGGCTTCCATCTAAAACACAATACCTCCACAGCCCTCATAAGTTAGCTACCTTAATAATTGACAACAGGCAAATAAATGGGATGATAAACTCTCCACACTCCTCCCAGTTTCTGTTGGGATTCCTCAGGGTTCCATCCTTAGCCCTCTCCTTTTTCATATATTCACAAACATTCTAAGCACTGTCACTAAATCTGCTTCTATCATTCAATATGCCGACAATGCTACTCTTATTTGCTCTGCTCCCTCACCCCAAGAACTCATGGACAAACTGCAAAAATAATTCCTAGATATTGAAAATTACCTAAATGAACTTCAACTCATCCCAAACCCAAACAAAACAAAATTAATGATCTTCTCCAACAGGAAATTCAAAGCAAACCCACTCTTCTTTCTATCTACTCCACCGATGGCACTATAATAGAACCAGTTAACCAAACAAAACTACTTGGCATCACAATAGACAACAATCTAACATTTGATAAACACATATCACTTAAAAAAGTTCACATCAAACGTGGTGCACTATATAGGGCCAAACCTTACCTCACTCAAAACACCAGACTTGCCACAGCCAAATCCCACCTCATATCTGATCTCCTCTACTCTTCTCAAATTTTCACTAACCTGTGCATGTCTGATTTACATCTACTTGATTACTGCTATAATAAAATAGCAAAATTTGCAGCTAATATACCCAACAGGACCCATCATTGCCTTGCTCTTCAAAAACTACACTGGCTTCAATTTCCTAATGCATTATCGCTCAATAAGCTCACCACTGCCCATTCCAAACCTGAAAAGTGCCCTGCTCTCAGCATCCTAGTGCAGCTAGATACCACCCCAGGACCCTTAGATCACCCGATAAACTTATACTCAAGGTAACTAAGTCCCATAATTCCTTTGGTAACTATCTTCACCTATAAAGTAGCGAAACAGTGGAACCTAATACCCCAGAATATCCTAAAAAACACAGATAGTCATAGTTTCAAACAACTCCTAAATCAATACCTTACTCAACAATGGCTATGCTCCTGTAATACTCCTGGCTAATTTCTCATGTCATCAATCAAATGTTTCTTTTCTGCTATCTTCTCTGTCTTACTTCTACCAAATGAAAATACCACAATGGTTTATTTAAATTGTGTGTCTATTGAGTTTCATATTATAGGTTCATAGATTAGTACTAAGCTAACTGCCCTTGCAAGCGATTTTAAGCCTAGCCAATTATTTCTTGTGAGACTTGAACCCTGCACCTTGTGTTTGTAAGACAAAACCATTAGGCCACCCTCCCAGACCTTACTGTTTGTAGTAAGGTTTAGGAAATGTAATGTTTTCTGTTTACATGCTCTTTTTGTAAATTGTAATTGTAGGCAACTGTTAAACTTTTTGTATATTCTTTGTAAATCTTTGTAAAATTTTTGTAATCTTTTTTGTACTATTGTTATGGAACTTTTCTCCCTGGGTCTCCGCTGAAAAATGGGTTACTTGCCCAGCTGGACACTACCCGGTTATCAAATGCAAAATAAAAATAAAAATAAAATAAATAGGTAACTAACCAAGATGTTGGTTATTTTGATTACATACTTGTGATTCAACTGCATGCTTATTAGTTTTTAAAGCCACATAATTGATAGGGTATTTGGCAGTGGCAAACTTGAAGAAGCAAGCATGCCGGATATGCATTGCTGGTGACATTTTCATTCATTTTACATAGATGGCTACATGCTTAATATGCAGTCTATATGCTTCAGCAGCACCTCAGCACTCACAACTTCATTTTTGTTTCTCATGAGTTTAGTTTTAAAATCTACAATGTTCACAAGTAATTGGTTCCTAGAAGCACAGGTCAACAGGTGTTAGGTATAAAGTTACACACGCATAAAAGTCATGCTTTTAACATCTTCGTTTAAACTATTGATTGCTGTGTTTTCCTGTTGTTCTGGAATGTTCTTATAAAATAACCCAGGTGAGAACTGTGTAGAGAGTGTATCACCACAGTAGGCAGTGATTCAATGATCAGTTTGCAGGTGTAGCAGCTGTTACACTGGGTTATCAATCAAGCATCCACTGCCATATCCAAATGACCAGAATAATAGCCCCAGGATAAGTTATTAAGCTTACTCTATCCCCATCCTCTATGTTGTTATTATTTGCCAGGCATAAGACAAGTATAAATTAGTATTGTTATTACCAGTGTAATCTAATTCATTCACAGCAATATAACACTTGAAAATGCATTATTTGATTTAATTAACAGAGGTATTTCAACAACATTTTCTATACTGATTTGAGCTGTTAGCAGAGAGAAAAGATTTATGTCTGACTGCTTGTGGCATGTAATGTATTACAGGCATGATTAAAACAGGTCTCTTTGCTTGATACGTTTGTGATGTCTTTTCACCTTGACTTCCTATTTCTTAACTGTACCTGTCTTTTTTAATAGAACCAGTTCTAACCCCTGAAGACCTTGCTTTCTACATCCTCTTATTGGATTTTCTGTATCTACCAATTCAGACTCTTCTTGTTATTGTGTTGATTATGCTGGGGGTGGTGTAACAGAAATTAAAGCATTCCCAACTACATCTCTTACAGTATTTTAGCAGTGGTTTTAAGGTGTGGTTTTGACATTTGAACTTCTTTCTGCATCAAAGGCATGATCTTTTTAAATAATGCTTTAAATATGCCTGCTATGTCAGCCCCATACATAACTGGGGCACTCCAAATCCGTGGTAGACCATGGCCCATTGGTGCATTATAGTAGACTGTATATTGTTTGGGTGTACTTGAAAATGTCTTGGCATGCAGCCTTTAAAAAAATGAATTCTTAACAGGACATCGATGAAGATTCACAATCACCATACTGAACATAAATAACACATTTTGGTCCTAAGCATTGTATATCACAATAATAATGGTGTCAAGTTAATGTTTTGTCATTAGTATTTAATCAGGATTCTCAAAATGGATAGTTTTCTGACTGAATTATTTCTACATACAATTTCCACACATCAAATCAAATGCACATACTTATCCCCAATTCTCATGTGTTCAGCATGTATATAAAATATAAATACTACCGTTAATGTCTGCTGCTTTGATGAATTTGTGATACTCAAAATATGGGTAATTATATGGGTGACAGGGAATACATGTAATGTACCATTATGACATTTTACTTATTTTTTTCTCACAGTCATTGTAATGTATGAAGCAACAGGTAAAAAAGGTCACACAGAAAAAAACTTTCAGTATAAATGACATACCATTGTTTTAGGTGCATGGCTTCTGAATGGCCAGGACCTTTTACATTTATATGGGTACATTCAGGCCAAAAAAGTCACACCAAACTAACTGTAGACATGCGGGTTTCAGCTCTTTTTGTCAGTTCAGCATAGGTGGATCATTTGGCTATTTTTCAGTAATCCAAGAAAACTGGTCCACAAATGGCAGAATGTTCCAACTAAAAATGAATACAAAATCAATGAAACTCAGAAACTCAGACTGTGTAAAAATAATAAATTTTTTTTCTGCAAAGCTTTTGAGACAAACTGTTCTTGAATGCTTTCAACAACTACAAAGTACTCAGTCAGTATTTAAATATCACAGATAACAGCGATTAACCAATCAGAACACAACCAAAATAATTCAATAAAACAATCAATAATTAGTGAATAAATTCATTAAATATTAACAATATAAAGATCTCTTCTTTAAAACAGGTTTAATACAGTCTCATTTAAGCCTAGATGAACATCTGCATGGGAATAGTTAATCCATTTATATTCAATACAGTCAGTGTTTAGTACTATATCACCTCCTGTAGTATTCTTATTTACAATATTAATCACTCTAAAAGTGACTGTGCATATATGAAACACAGAGCTTAAAATCAAACCTGATGTCCATAAACATTAGGGTGCTTGCAAAATATCCCAAATAACATCCAAACGAAAGGTGCAAAGGACTTGCAGAGAAATCATAATATTAATGGGCATAATTTTAAAATGACAGCTTTTCAGAATTCTTATATAAAATGTGCTGTGTATGCCTTATATTCTCCATGTAAATTATTTTATATAGGACAAATAAACAGACAGGTTTGCAAACAAATGCAGACATATGAGAGGGACATTACCAATAATTATGAAGTAAACCCAGTAGCAGTGCATCTTTGTTATGACATAATGGGGATCCAGAATGTTTGTGTTACCTATGTATCATTTGCAAAAATGCAGGTTTATATCTATATGTTTCAGGAAAATATATGAAGGAAGAATGATGTATGTTTTCATATGAGGTTACACACAGAATTGTGAATGAAGCATTAAACAAAACAATTAAATTGTTAGAAGTATATGTGGGTGGAGAATTTATTGATGTAAAAGAAAGTGACATTTTCCTATTATTTAGTTATGTTTAGTTGATAAAATAAGCATGAATGTGATTTATTGCTCTTACAAATCTAGAAAGCAAAGATGTTAGTATGTAAGTCTTTTAACTAGAGAAAATAAAGTCATGGTTTTTATAGGCTGCTAGTATAGTGTTGTTTTCTATTGTACACATTCATTGTACTGGATGCCGAGTACCTTTTATCAGAAAAATATCTTTCACTTTTGAATGATTGACACTTCTTTGGGGACAGTACTTAGTGAATTTCTGCTGTTGTTGTTAAACAGCAAAACTTGTCACTTTGCAAATGGGAAAGGGTATCAGCAATAGCATTCCACGTACTTGGAATATCTAGCAGAAATATATAAGTTAAGCAATAAGCAATTAAAGATAAACAACTTAACACACCCTAAGCTTTGACTGACTTATATATGTGTTTTGACAGTACATGCATAGCTGCCTAATTATATGTGATATGACAGTGCATGCACAAATGCCTGATTATACACGCTTTGAGAGTGCATGCACAACTATCTGATTATATGTGCAGTGGCAATATATGTAGCTCTGTCTGATTATATGTACTGTGACAGTACATGCAGTACTACCTGATTATATGTACTGTGACAGTACATGCAGTACTACCTGATTATATGCACTGTGATAGTATATGCAGTACTACCAAATTATATGTGCTGTATCAGTATATGCAGGAATACCTGATTATATCCACTGTGACAATGTATGCAGTACTACCTGATTACATGTACAGTGACAGCACATGCAGTACTATCTGTTTATATGTAGTGTGACTGTGTATGCAGTAATACTTGATTATATGTACGGAGGCATCATATGCAGTACTATCTAATTATATATACTGTGACAGTGTATGCTATACTACCTGTTTATATTTCCTGTGGCACTGCATGCAGTATTACCTGTTTATATGTACTGTGACAGTGTATGCAATATTACCAGATTATATGTACTGTTACAGTGTACCACTACCTGATTTTATGTACTGTGAAGGTATTTGCAGTATTACCTGATTATATGTGCCTCACAGTAAGACGCTGTCTGGTTTGATTCTCAGCTAGAGTGTCTTCTGCGTGGAAACATGCGTGAATAGGCGTACATTCGTTGAAGGTTGTGCATCAAGTCTGGCAAGCTGGTACATAAAAATTAACTGCTAATCATTAGTGGACCGGAGTTCCACTGTTACGACCCCTAACCAGGAAAAGCCGAAAGACACAAACAAACCTGATTATATGTACTGTAACAGAGCATGCAGTACTACCTGATTATATGTACTGTGACAGTGCATGCAATACTACCTGATTATATGCATTGTGATAGTGTATGCAACACTACCTGATTATATGTGCTGTGAGAGTATATGCAATATGACCTGATTATTTGTAAAGTGACAGCACATGCAGTACTGCCTGATTATATATACTGTTACTGTGTATGCACTTCTACCAGATTACATGTGCAGTGACAATATATGTAGTAGTGTGATGTCATGTGCAGTACTACCTGATTATATGTACTGGGACACTGTATTCAGTACTACATGATTACATTTACTGTGACAATGATTGCAGTACTACCTGAGTATATGCACTGTGACAGTGTATGTAGTAATACCTGTTTATATGTACTGTTACAGTGTATGCAGTATTACCTGTTTATATGTACTGTCAAAATGTATGCAGTACTACCTGATTGCATATATTGCTACAATGCATGCCATACTACCTGATTATATGTACTGTGACAATGTATGCTCTACTACTTGATTATATGTACTGTTACAGTGTATGCAGTACCACCCAATTATATGTGCTGTGAGAGTGCATGTAGTACTATCTGATTATGTGTACTATGACAGTGTATGCACTGCGACTTGATTATATGCACTGTGACAAGGCATACAGTATTACCTATTTATATGCACTATAACAGTGTATTCTTATTACCTGATTGTATGTGTTGTGATAGGATATGCAGTAATATCTTATTATATCCACTGTGACAGTGTATGCTGTACTAAATGATTATATGTACTGTGACAGTGCATGTAGTTCTACCTGATTATATGTGCTATAACAGGGTATACAATATTACCTGACTATATGTATTTTGAGAGTGTATGCATTACTTTCCAATTATATATGCTGTGACAGTATATGCAGTAATACCTGATGACATAAACTGTGACAGCACGGGCAGTACTACCTGTTACATGCACTGTGACATTATAGGGAGTATGATCTAATTATATGAGCTTTGAGAGTGCATGCACTACTACCTGCTTATATTTACTGTGAAAGTATATGCAGTACTACCTGATTATATGTGTTGTGATGGTGTTTGTAGTACTATGTGAGTACATGTGCTGTGAAAGTATATGCAGTAATACCTGATTTTTATGCAGTTACAGTGTATTCACTACTCCCCAATTATATGTGCTATAACAGGAAACATGCACTACTACCTGATTATATGAACTGCTAAGATGTATGCACTACTACATTTATTTATTTATTTTATTTATTTATTGCAGTTGGTTTACCAGGATAGTCCATTGGGCCTAGAAGAACCCGTTTTCAATGGAGTCCTGGGGAGAAAAGCTCCAAAACAGAAAATAGATATACATTAACATTTGATAGTAATTACTAGATACATTGAAGTAGCAAAAAATAAAGTCATTATAATTAGACAGTACAAGCCTTGGTACATGCAATTGAAGGAACAAAATGCAAAACATAATTGCAGATTAATGACAATTAGACAGTAAAAGCCTTGGTACATGCAATTGAAGGAACAAAATGCAAAACATAATTGCAGATTAATGAACAAACATAGAAGGTGAATAAGGTAGATTAAGGTATTTAAGGGCATTTGGTAGAGTTGTTTATGAGGGGTGGGAGCAAGAGCATTCCCATTTAGATGCTAGGTGTAAGAAAAGTGACTTCTTGAAGGTAGAGTGGTTAGAGGTAATGCGGATGTTAGGTGGTAGAGAGTTCCAGAGGCGAGCGAGGCTGAAGGAAAGGAGGTTTTTGCCTGAGGGATGAGTGGGTTTATGCACTTCTAGTAAATTTTGATTATTAGACCTTAGCACTCTATTTGGTAGGTGCATTTTAAAGGGCAGAAGCAAGGGAGGGACACTTGGAGGGTTTAGGATCAGTTTATGGGCTAGAGTTAGTTGAGTGTAAGTAAGATAGTTGGGAAGTTCTAACCATTTTAGTTTATGGAGGAGAGACAATGGTGAGTGGAAGACCTTTGAGTGGCGAATTTAGCAATTTTATTATAGCATGAAGTGAGCTGTTTTTTTAATGAGGACTGAAGATTAGTAAGTAGTGGGGCACCATATAGAAGGGAGGGGATAAGAAAGGAAGTAGCTAGAGTGGTTTTAGTGGTGGATGTAAGGTAGGCATTTTGTCTATACAGCATACCAATTTTTTGATGTGTTTTTTTGATGTTTTTTTGTAGGTGGGAATTGAATTTTAGTTGGTTGTCGATTTGAACCCCGAGTAGTTTGGTGTCTGATACTATTTTGAGAGGTAAGTTATTTTGACTGGTAATTAAGAATGAGTTCATGTTGGGGGGAGTGAGTTTGGAGGGGGTAAATAACATTAATTTGGTTTTGGTGGCATTAAGAGCTAGATGATTGCTAAGCATCCATTGCTCTGTGGAAGAAAAGGTGTCTTGAGTAAGTTTTTGTAGGGTGGGGATAGAAGAGGCAGAGCAGATGATAGTAGAATCATCAGCATATTGAATGATGCTGGAGAAAGGGATAGCTTTGTGGAAGTCATTAATAAAGATATTGAAGAGTAGAGGACCCAGTATGGAGCCTTGTGGAACTCCGGTAGGGGTAGTTAGGAAGGAGGAAGTTGCTTTTCCACTTTACAGCTTGATTTCTGTTGGAGAGATAGCTAGAGAACCAGTTCAAAGATGAGGAGGATAGGTAGAGTTTGGAGAGTTTAGTTAAGAGCAGGCTGTGAGAGATAGTATCAGCTTTAGAAAGATCAAGGAGTATGGTGGAAACGATTTGTCCTGAGTCACGGGCTTTATTGATGATTTCAAGGAAGGAGAGAAGGGCAGTCATGGTGCTATGATTTGGTCTGAAACCGTGTTGTGTGGGGTGATAAGATTGTTGTCTAGGAGATGAGGAGGAGTTGGAGTTGTACACATTTTTCAAGGATTTTTGCAATGGGGACAGGATGGCTATGGGACGGAAATTAGTAATGTTGTTATTGTTACCACCTTTGTGTAATGGTATGATATATGCTTGTCTCCAGATTTGGGGAACTGAGCCTTCTTGAAGGGAGCGGTTAATTAAGATGCTGATGGGGTAGGCAAGACTTTCCATGATGCCAAGAAAGTAAGAAGGGATATTATCAGGAGCATTGGTACATGGATTCAATTTCTGAAGGAGTTTCTTGATGGTAGCAGTAGGAATGGGATTTAAAGTGAAGAGAGTGCAGTCATGGGGTGCTGAATTTTGAGGTGGTATAGATGAGGATGGAATTTGTGTAGAAAGGGGTATAGTGGGATTAGTGGGTGTAGAGTAGGGTGTGGATGAAGAGATACTGGGGGTGGGTGAAGGGGTGTTAGATGAAGGGGAAGAAATAGAGAAAGAGGAGGTTAGTTTGGAAATAGAGTCAATAAAGAAGGAATTGAATTGGGTGGCTAAATCTAGTTCTGGAGCATTTGGATCTGGGTTTGGAGTATCTGGTTTATCATGATTATATGTATTGTAGCAGTACATGCAGTATCATCTCATTATATGTATTGTTACAGTATATCAGTAGCACCCAATTATATGTGTTGTGAGAGTGCATGAACTACTACCTGGTTATATGTACTGTGACAATGTATGCAGTATGACCTTATTATCTCTACTATGATAGTGTATGCAGTAATGCCTGATTATATATACTATTACAGTGCATGCAGTACTGACTGAATATATGTACTGAGTGTGTGTAGTACTACCCGATTATATGCACTGTGACAGCCCATGCACTACTACCTGACTATATGTGCTGTAACTGGCCAAGCAGTACTACCTGATTATATGTACTGTGAAGGTATTTGCAGTACTGCCTGATTATATGTACTGTGACAGAGTTTGAAGTCCTACCTGACTTTATGTGCTATCATAGTGCATGCACTACTATCTGATTATATATACTGTAACAGCACATGCAGTACTACCTGATTACATGTACTGTGATAGCACATGCAGTGCTATCTGTTTATATGTACTGTGGCAGTGTATGCTCTACTATCTGATTATATGTACAGTCAGAGTTAATGTTGTACTACTTGATTATATGTACAATGAAAGCACATGCAGTACTACCTTACTGTATGTATAGAGACTTTATATGCACTACTACCTGATTATACATGGTAGGGAGAGTTTGGCATAATAGTTACCTATAGTTACAAGGTACAGGGTTTGAATCTGACCTCTGGTTATTGGCTAGGCTTAAAATGGCATTTTCAGGGCAGTTATCCTAGTATTCACGTAAGAACCTGTACATATTTCACAACCTCTTACCACAAGAAATATGGACAATGTCAGACATATGAGGGCAAAGGTCCAAAGACATGGACGCATTTAAAATATTGGTCTTATAAACTTAGAAAGTTTCTAGAGTAACAGGATTTGTGTTAGCATTCATTTTCTGAAGGTTATAAAGTCTGAAACTCAAATGCATGCCATTATTTAGTGACTTTAATCCTTAGATCATCCCGGTGATCTGTCAAAAAAACAAAATTTTTATGAGGTACAGATCAAAAATATGAGGCAAAAATCTGGACATTTTGCAGAAATCTGTACAGTTGAGAGGTATGCACCTATATGACTTGTGACAGCACATGCAGTACTACCTGTTTATAAGTAATTTGACAGTATATACAGTACTGCTGGATTATATGCACTGTAACAACACATGCAGTACTACATGATTACATGTAAAGTGACAGCATATGCAATACTATCTGATTATATGTGCTATGACAGCAGATACAGTGCTGTCTGATTGTATGTACTGTGACAGCATATGCACTGCTACTTGATTATATGGGGGTAGGGAGGGTTTGGCATAATGGCTAAGATCTGCACATCATAGACCCAAGGTACAAGGTTTGATTCTGACCTCTGGTTATTGAGTAGGCTTAAAATGGCCTTTGCAGGGTAGCTTGCCTAGTGTTCACCTATGAAGTGGAATGTACTGTGATAGCACATGCAATACTAATTATATGTGCTGTAACAGGGCATGCAGAATTGCCTGATTGTATGAACTATGACAATGTTTGCATTACTACCCGATTAGAAATACTGTGACAGTATATACAGTACTGCCGGATTATATGTACTGTGACAGTATATACAGTACTGCCTGATTATACATACTGTGACAGTGTGACAACACATGCAGTGCTACCTGATTACATGTACTGTGACAGCATGTACAGAACTGCCTGATCATTTCTTCTGTGACAGCACTTAGAGTACTGCCTGATTATATGCATTGTGACATTGTATACAGTATTTCCTGATTATATCTACTGTAACAGTACATACTCTACTATCTGATTATATGTTCTATCACACTGCAAGCACTATCTGATTATAATTACTGTGACAGCAATGCAGTACTACCTGAATATATGTACTGTGAAAGTGTATTCAGAACTGTCTGATTCTAAGTACTGTGAGAGTGAATGCAGTACTGCATCTTTATATGTACTATGACAGCACATGCAGTACTACTTGATTATATTTACTATTATTGCATATGCAGTACTGCCTGAATATATGTACTGTGACAGTGTATGCAGTGCTACCCAATTATATGTACTAATGTACTGTTACAGTGTATGCAGTACTACCTGATTATATGTACTATCACAGTGCATGCAGTACTATCTGATTATGTCTACTGTTACAGTGCATGCAGTACTGCCTGAATATATGTACCGTGACAGTGTATGCAGTGCTACCCAGTTATATGTACTAATGTACTGTTACAGTGCATGCACTACTGCCTGATTATATGTACTATTACAATGCATGCAGTACTACCTGATTATGTCTACTGTTACAGTGCATGCAGTACTGCCTGAATATATGTACTGTGACAGTGTATGTGGTGCTACCTGATTATATGTACTAAAGTACTGTTACAGTGTATGCAGTACTACCTGATTATATATACTATTACAGTGCATGCAGTACTACCTGATTATATATACTATTACAGTGCATGCAGTACTACCTGATTATATGTACTATTACAGTGTATGCAGTAATATCTGATTATGT
Source organism: Protopterus annectens (assembly GCF_019279795.1). Taxonomy (NCBI): domain Eukaryota; kingdom Metazoa; phylum Chordata; order Ceratodontiformes; family Protopteridae; genus Protopterus; species Protopterus annectens. The sequence continues at coordinate 491,352,336 of NC_056726.1, forward strand.
TTACTGTTACAGTGCATGCAGTACTGCCTGAATATATGTACTGTGACAGTGTATGCAGTGCTACCCAATTGTATGTACTAATGTACTGTTACAGTGTATGCAGTACTACCTTATTATATGTACTATTACAGTGCATGCAGTACTATCTGATTATGTCTACTGTTACAGTGCATGCAGTACTGCCTGAATATATGTACTGTGACAGTGTATAAGGTGCTACCTGATTATATGTACTAATGTACTGTTACAGTGCATGCACTACTGCCTGCTTATATGTACTATTACAATGCATGCAGTACTACCTGATTATGTCTACTGTTACAGTGCATGCAGTACTGCATGAATATATTTATATGTACTAAAGTACTGTTACAGTGTATGCAGTACTACCTGATTATATGTACTATTACAGTGCATGCAGTACTATGATATGATGTCTACTGTTACAGTGCATGCAGTACCCTTTATATGTACTAATGTACTGTTACAGTGCATGCACTACTGCCTGATTATATGTACTATTACAATGCATGCAGTACTACCTGATTATGTCTACTGTTACAGTGCATGCAGTACTGCCTGAATATATGTACTGTGACAGTGTATGCGGTGCTACCTGATTATATGTACTAAAGTACTGTTACAGTGTATGCAGTACTACCTGATTATATGTACTATTACAGTGCATGCAGTACTATCTGATTATGTCTACTGTTACAGTGCATGCAGTACTACCTGAATATATGTACCGTATCAGTGTATGCAGTGCTACCCAGTTATATGTACTAATGTACTGTTACAGTGCATGCACTACTGCCTGATTATATGTACTATTACAATGCATGCAGTACTGCCTGATTATGTCTACTGTTACAGTGCATGCAGTACTGCCTGAATATATGTACTGTGACAGTGTATGCGGTGCTACCTGATTATATGTACTAAAGTACTGTTACAGTGTATGCAGTACTACTTGACTATATATACTATTACAGTACATGCAGTACTACCTGATTATATATACTATTACAGTGCATGCAATACTACCTGATTATATGTACTATTACAGTGTATGCAGTACTACCTGATTATATCTACTGTTACAGTGCATGCAGTACTGCCTGAATATATGTATTGTGACAGTGTATGCAGTGCTACACGATTATATTTACTAATGTACTGTTACAGTGTATGCAGTACTACCTGATTATATGTACTATTGCACTGCATGCAGTACTACCTGATTATATGTACTGTGACAACTCATATGGTATTGTCTGCTTATCTGACTGAAGTGCAATCTTTTTAGTAGCTAACTTCTTACCCCAAACAACTGGTGCTGTCCAGAATGGCACCAGTCCAAACAAATTGACATTCTTCATTTTCTCCTGGTCTACCTACCTTCATGGGCAATTAATCACTTACCTTCTAAATGGCCTCCCACTGCTAGTGAGCCATCTACTTTGGTACATAGTTTCACATCCATATTATCTACCCAATCATCATACAAGAATGATATGCCAATTAAACCTCTCAGAAATCCCAGCAACAATTTGAGGCCTCTCCTAGTATCCTGTACCAGTGGTGCACATGCCTCTTATCTTTTGCTTGTACTGTCAATATCTTGGTAATGGTCATACCCAGCCCCACTCCCTGAAAAGTAAAATTAAGGTAACAGAATAAAGACATCATGGCTTCTACTACTCATTTCTGTTTGGTTAACATGTGTAGAATGTTAATCTTCAAATCCAAGTAATTTCTCCTTGACAGCCTGAATGCCTAAGTTTTAATAGCTAGCCCAATCCTAAAATGTCATCTTAGATGGAACCTTTAGATTATCTTCTGCCAGTGGCACATTCAGCACTACACACACATGCTTCAGGGGCAGGCTTTTGTCCTGAATTCTATTGTAATCTTTGCTGAGACAGTGAGAATTGAATCCTCATCCACTGGAGTGTTGTCACTCTTCCCTTTGTTTGCCAGTGGCTGGAGTGCTTGATGTCATCTCATCCTATGGACCATGAGGGAGAACAGCCTATCCATCAGACATAGGTGTACAATAATGGTGAGGTGTACAACCCTATGCACCATCCCTGGCATCTCCCTGTGGGTGATGAAATCACCACCTTTGCCATATATTCAGGTAGTACTGCATGCACTGTAACAGTATAGAGAATCAGGTATTACTGCATACACTGTCACAGTACAGATAATAAGGTAGTACTGCACACACTGTCACAGTAAATATAACCATCCAAACAGTGCACTTCTTTTTTAGGTCCTCATTATCCTAGATGCAGTGGAGGGTCATGCTATTTCTTCTTCAAAAATGGCAAGGACTTTTATTTTATATATATATATATATATATATATATATATATGTGTGTGTGTGTGTGTGTGTGTGTGTGTGTGTGTGTGTGTGTGTGTTTTAACTAGGGTAACTAGGGTTCTGAGCTGGTACATGACCCTTTTCAGCCAGTCTCTGGGCCATCTACCAGAACAGAAAAAAATGGGTACAGAAGTAATAAAAAGTGTACAAAAATATAATTTACAAATTATCATAAATAATCAATCAATAAAGCAGCTGTATAAAAATATATTTACAGCATAAATTGTGTAGAATAAGTCAATAGCTTATAAAATAGACCGTGAGTAGTCAATAGCTCAGCACAAAGTATTTAATGAATTAAAAAGCCATAAGAGTAAATTAACCTGTATGCTTAATATGGGAGTAACTGTATTCCTCATAAAGATATTATTTTTACTTTTTTTAAGAATTTTTAGTCTTTTAATATGACTAGGGACAGTATTCCAGTAGGTAGGGGCATGTTTTAGGAAATATTTTTCATATCACACCAGAGAAAAAGGGAAGTCAGGTAATTTCCATTTTATTGCTACTAGAGCTGTGGAGTAAATACAAGGATTAATGATCTATAAGTTTGTTACACAAAGGTGAATTGCCCCTATCCTTGAGTACAGTTGAGGTGAAGTTATTAAGCATGTAGGTAGATCTGGCAGTGATTGGGAGCCATTATGCTCCCTGAATTGTGATGCAGAAGCCTTCATGATTATAATTAGCAAGAATTATAAAGAAAAAGTTATTTTCAATGGTTTGAATTGATGAGGTATTACTACTTGACTTATTGGAAGTAATGATTAAGGCATATTCCAGCCTAGGGATTACAAAGTTGTTTGTGATGGCCCAATGTACTTTTTGAGTACATAGACTGGATATGCTGTAGCTATTCTTTAATTGTGTTACTTGTGTTGCAGTGTCATTTATATGATTTTGAAATAAAGGTGAACTACCTAGTTTTATCTCATAATAACATTTGGTATTAAAATGGAGAAATGTGCCATGTTGGTCCACTGTCTGTGGTTCTGTAATACTAGCAAGTTTCTTAGCTGTACCAAAAACCATGGCTGTGGACTTACTAGAGTTAAGATCATCATCATCATCACCCTTTTTTCCCATATTTCTATATGGGGTCGGTGTATCATGTCAGCTGTCACCATCTCTCTCTCTCTCTCTCTCTCTCTCTCTCTTCAGTGCCACTCTCCTGCCTTCTTCAACACTCATGCCTGACTGTCACAGCTCTTCATTCACATAATCCATTCATTTCTTTGCTACATTGCTTTGTTTCCTCTTGCTTTCTTCCTGTCTGTCCCAAATCTTCTTTACCATATTGCCGTCTTCTTTCCTGCACATGTACCTGAACTATTGTAATCTGTTCTCTTTAATGTTTTTTGCAGTTGGAGCTACTTTGCCTTCTGCTCTCATTTCTTCATGTGTCCCAGTGTGCATCCTATCACCCATCTCAGGCACTTCATCTCCGTCACCTCTAGCTTCCTCAACTGCTCTGCTGTACCATAAAGTAGTACTACTTGTACAACTGCTTTATACACTTTACTTTTCAGCTTCTTTGGAATTCTTCTGTCATACACTACCCTTGACACTCTGTGCCAGTTGGCTGCAGCCCCTCTGATTCCAACTTTGACCTCCTCATTCAGATTCCTCATCTCCTCAACCACCCCTCCCAGATACCTAAATATGATAACCTGTTCCACTATTTTTCCTAGTATCTCAATTCTCAGCTTCTTCTGATTTCCCCATTTGCTGCCATTGCAACTGTCTTATCTGTACTCAGTTTTATTCCATCCCATGTGCCTTCAATTTTACATTTTATTCCTCTATCTTTTGCTGTAAGTCTTGTTCAGAGTCTGACTGTAAAGCCACATCATCTGCATACAACACCTTTGATGTTCTATCCCTTCTGACTTGTATGCTAAAGTAGTCCATCACCACTATGAATAGAAAGGGGCTCAGAGCTGAGCCCTGATGCACACCCACTCCCTCTGAGAACTCCTCTGTGAGGCCAAACACTGTTCATACGTGACTCATCGGGTCTTTGTAAATGGCTTGCACTAATTCAACCAATGTTTCTGGGACTTTCAATCACCACATGACTGCCCAAATCAGCTTTATGGGACCTTGTCATATGCTTTCTCCTAGTCTAGGAATGCCCAGCTGGACTCTTTTCTTATCTCTAGCTTCTTCTCAACTATCTGCCTCACTGCAAACAAGGTCAGTTGTGCTGAATCCTGATCTGAATCTGAACTGCTTGGCTCCCATCTTACTTCCTACTACTCTGTGTATTCGTTTAGCAATCACTCTCTCCAGACATTTCATGCAACTAGAATTACTCGTCATGTTTTTTGTCAGATAGTCAATTTCAAAATGAATCAAAGTGAATTTATGATGTTGTGGTTTGTTGATAAATGTATTTATGAGCAGTGATGAAAAATATGTCATCAGCATACATTGTGAGATTTAGATAAGTCCAAAGTAAGTCTATTAATGTAAAAAGGGTAGGGTAAAGTAGCTAAGACTGAGTCTTGATTCCACTAAAGGATAAGCTTATGCAGAGAGTGAGTTTTGAGTGGCAATACCGAAGGTTCTGTAAGACATGAAACTCTTAAACCATGTTGTTAACTCTGAGAAAAAGCCATTTCAAGGGCAATTTTTAGGTCAAGAAAAACAACCTCCATAATGACTGAAAATATGTCTGAGATAAGTGAGAAATATATGTTTGAGATGTCCTGTATCATACTGGGGGAGAGAACAGGATTAGTCTGAGATTTAGGAAAGATTTTTTTTTTTAATCTAAGGACCTTGATGGCATTCCATAATATTTATGAGTTTATAAGTTGACCTATTTGAAACTTTCAAAATACTAGGATTTGACATGATTATTTTTTATTCTGATAGTGCAGTTTAACTCTTGATAGTAATGGAATTTTGATGAGTTGTTAGGATCTTTTCTTTCCGTTCTAAGTGAATGTCTTACCCTTAATTATCTCCCTAAGATTTGTTGCAATCTGAGGTAAACAAGTATTTTTTAGTACTGTGTTAATGGGGAATAAAGATTTGTCTTGAATAGTTGTAAATAAGTTATATAAGTAGATAAAGAGGCAGAAGGATACGAGCAGTTACATACTACAGACTGGTTAGCTAATTGCAAGTTAGACATCAGTAATTTGTCAAAGCAGAATAAAATGAATACACAGTTTTACATACAAGGGATGTTTTTTGAGCTCTGAAAGATGAATACATAAGCACATGAATGTAGTATCTAAGGTTGTTTGGCAAGACAGGAACTTTATTATTTTGTTTTGGATTTTTGGGGAGGTATCTGAGTGGAATCACCTCTATCTAGCTGGATGAGATGAAAGGAGTTCATCTTTAAAGGCAGAGGTTGAAGGAGGAGCCCAAATTAAGGTTTATGTCCAAACAGATAATTACTATATATTTTCTGTGGTTATTGTATCAGGTAATGGTATATATGATTTGGAAACAGACATATTTGTATTTTTAATCTAGAATTAATTGGGTGCGTGTCCAATTATCACAGCAATCTGAAGCGTTGTTCCTCTTGGCTATTAAGGCAGTGAAAGATGTTAGCATTCTTTTTTTTTTTGTTTACTGATATTAACACTCCACCACCATTTCCCTACCCCTTGTCTGTTATCTGTAACAGTATACTAGTTATTGGAAAAGTAAGGTGCAAACACGCATTCTTAAATCAAGATTCCATAATGGCCAGTGTTTTGGGTTTGAATACAGACATCCATTTTCTCTGCTTGTGTCCATTTATTATTTAACCCCAAAATGTTCATGCCTTTAACAGGCAGTTTCTTAGAGTGGATGATTTGAGTGTATGACATTAGTGAAGAAGAAAATGAATATGAAAATGTTTTTGAGCTGTACAAAGGTAATTTAATGGAGCACATTTACAAAGCATTGTGATGGAGAAAATACATTCTTACATGCATTCGACATTGCTTTATCAAACTAATGTTTCCCCTCTGTTTTCATGTACAAGTGTCAGTCCTTTCTCCTAACTGACAGAAGATGGACAGCTGATCCTATCACTAAATTTTCTAACCATAGATTTATTGGATATTATATATATCTAATCGCATCATCCTATTAAATCCTGACAGCCTCCTTGACTATGGTGTCATTTGCTGACTCCTCTTTTATGTAATGCATACGATGCATCAGTTGACACTCCAAGCATTCCTTTGGTACTAGACTGAGTGGGAAATCTTGAACTCTGGGAAAAGCAGGATCTTGTATGGACCTGATACACTACCAGCTGACAATTCCTGCTTTAGTAAAACCCTAACCACATTTTCTTTATCTTTTATTGATTTTAGACAACTTCAGGCCTCCCCTGGCATTGTGCATTGCATCTGCAAAGAAAACCCTTACTAAACCGTTCCACTAAAGTATCAGCAACAGACTGATATGAGTAACTTGTTAGTAAAGACATTTTATTGAAGTATGGATTTCAAGGCTTCTGACTAGCAGTGTGGATCATCTCTTTACCTGAAAAGGAGACCATGCCCCTTCTTTATCCCACATTAAAATCATAAGATTCTCCTCTTCAAATGCTATCAGCTGCTGCTACCCTAATGCAGGTGTGACCATACTTTTTAAAACAGCTTGCCCCTGGATGAGGCTTCCAACATCTTGCACAAATATGGGCAAATGTGCCTAATATCCACATTCCTATCTACAAAATGATTATTATTATTTAAATTCATCAGTATTGTTGATGTGTTCTGTTGTCATGAATGTCGCCACCACTTGCACTATTTATTTTTGTTAAAGAACTTCTTAATAATTTTTTAGCTAGGGATGTGATTGCTAGGCTCTAATTTTATATTTATCAGTTGCCCAATATTTTATTAGTTTGTATAAGTTTCATATGCATTGTATGTTTTTGTTATAGGTGAGGATGACTTCTAAGTGTTGAAGTGTTTGTCTTTACTGATAAGATTTTTTATATATTTTTTATATTGTATATTTTTAAGAAGGGCTACATTGCACTTTTTTAAATTAATTGAATGAACTTGATTGGTTGTTCAAGTGTATTTAAATGTACTTCTGCTTAAATGAATGTTTGTTTTGGTCTGAAGAAGCTGATAGTGAAACCACTTACCATTTTAAGTCTTATTAAACAGTTGTATGGTCCTTATACTCTGTGGTTACCTCACTGGTTTATATTTTATTAGATTTTGTGACTTTTTATTTTTTGGCAGTGGAGCATTTGCCCTTTGGAGTACTGTTGGGTATACTTTTGTTATTATCCCTCTCCACTTTGCATTATAGGTTTCTGCTTGTGCTATGTACAGAGGCCTTAACTGTGTAGCTCTGAAATACCCCTTCAAATTGAGTAATCGTAAACTGCCTTGTTCAATTGGAAGAATCAGCTTATCCACTTGACTCTTGCCATCTTCCTCTCCTAGATAAAATACTTCAGGTCTTTATTAATTATTATCCACAGTTTCTCCTGCTGTTGATAAAACTATGCCTGACTTGTGTATAAAACTAAAGGGACTAAAAACATTTTAACTGCTTGTATCTTGTTATCCATATCCTTGTAACAGAGCTTCCAGTTTCTCAGTTTTTGTATTATGTTTTGCTTAGTCTCGTTCCACATATCCTTAGCTGCCAAACTAGAATCCTTTTTAATCCATACTCCTAAGTACTTCATTTTATCATGTCCCCATAAATATGGATATTGCTAAAACAATTTGTGAGTGGGTACATAATTTACAACCATTGCCTTTGTTTTAGTTTCATTAATTTTGTATCTGAAAAAGATATGAAACTTCCTCAAAATGTTCCATAATGCTGAAATGTCCTTTTCTGGTTTTATCAGGCATAAAATAATATCATCTGCAAACAGAGACAACTTTTCTTGACTACCATACCAATTATCCTTGAATTTCTGAGTCTCTCTTATTTTCTTTGTCATTTGTTCTAAATATAGTTCAAATAACAAAGAACAAACAGGACACTGCTGCCTGGTTCCTCTACTCAAACTGAAATTATCAGACAGGAACCCTCACACTTTAATTTTTACCTCTGATCCCTCATATAGCCTCCTAATTAACCTTATAATTTTATAAGGGAATGCAAAGGCTTCCATTGCACAGCTCATAATCTCCCAGCTTACTCTGTCAAAAAAAAATTCTGCATTAATTCCTACCAACAACAGTGGTATTTTCTTACATTCTGCTTCCCTCTGGATCATCAATGTCCTGTTAATGCTGTCAAATGTTTGTTTCCCCTTCACAAAACACATTGATCCATACCTATTAATTTTGGCATGACCTTTGCCATTCTTTTAGCCATTATGAACATTAGCACTTTATAATCATGGGTTAGGATTGAAATTGGCCTGTATGAAGCTGTTTACCTGATGGCTGTTTAACATCTTTAGATATTACAGCAACCACCACTTTCTTCTAGGATGTTGTTGCTTCTCCTCCTCTTAAAATATTGAAAAACAAAACCTTCCAGATATTTATCATTTTTTCCTCCTAGCTTCCAAACTTTCTCAGGAATAATATCTATTTCTATGGACTTTCCTGTGGATTGGTTATGCATGACCATTTTTATCTCATGTCCTTCTATCCTAACTCTTAGTATTTGAGCCTCATCTAGTTCTAACCTTGGCATATTTAGATCTTCCATAAACATTTCCATTTGTACCTTTTCTTGATCTCCATATTTCTCTGCTTCATACAGACTTTCATAAATTTTCCAATATATTTCTAGTACCTCTACAGGACCTCTTGTTATCATTCTTGTTATATGCTCCCTAAGCTTGGTGACAATGCTTTCTACTTTTTGTTGCCTGAGTCTTTGCACTAAAAGTTTTTTTTGCTCTGGAATTATTATCAAAAAATAGTTGCTTAACAGCAATCTTTCTAAACTCATGCATATTACTGAGGTAATCCTTTTTCTGCTTAGCATTCTACAATTGCTCCTCTTCTTGATCTGTGAGATTCCCCCTATTCTGTAACATTTGTCAGTCCCTCTGAATAATTATTGTTATTTCTTAACCATATCTCTCTTTCTTTTATTTCCACCTTATTTTTAAAATCTACTTTAATTTTATCCTACTCCCTAGCTATATTTTCAGAAGAAATGTATATCTTCTCTAATAAGTCCCACATTATTTCCACTATCCATTCCTTAAATACCTCTCTTTTCAATATAAAGATGGTAAAGTTCCAGTGTCTCATTTTTATGTCATTATCCTGTGTTTTTATTTTAGTTATTATTGGTCTGTTATCTGAAATAGTTATTGGATTTGTATCAAAAGTTTCAATTAAATGGACATGTTCTTGTGAAACATAAGTTCTGTCTAGCCTAGCCCAGTTGTTGTGTTTTGAGGAATAATATGTAAATTCACTCAGAACTCCTGCTACTGAATTGACATCTTCCATGAAAAATACTTTCATAAATTTCTTCAAGTACCTACCCTCGTTTGTTATATTTTCCATTCTGGGCCCACCAGACACATCTTCATTGCTGCAAATCAAATTCCTGTCCCCACCTATAAGTAATATTCCCTGCTGAAAACTGATTATTTATGCAAGTATTTTCTTAAGCTCCATTATATCAGTTTAATGTGAAATATACATACATGCCAGTGTAATCCCCCTACCTTGCCAGTAACCCCTTAGTACTACATATATACTATTATTATATTTTATCCTCTTCTATCACTATTGGTGCTCCTCTTGCAATTACTATAAGTACTCCTCTTTTCTTTTGTCCCAGGTATTCTGCTGAATAACCATGATGAAAACCTTTCTTTATCAAATTCACTTGTTCATTTCTTTACAAATATGTCTCTTGTAGCATAGCTATTTGCAGTCTACATTTTTATTTAGTTTTTAATATACTCTTTATTTTTGTATATATCTGTGAGACCATTAAAGTTTAAACATAATATAGAAAGCATCATAATATTAAGAAGTTATTACTCCCACCTTTTATTTGTAACAGCTTTTTTGTTGAGTATCTAGTTCCAGCTTTTGTGTTACATGCACACACTAATGTTTGGCAGGTCAATATTTTACACAGTTGTTTCTTGACATATCTATTTGAGTGTATGTCATATCTTACAAAACTTTCTGTTTTATGAAAGCCCTCAAAACAACAAAAAAAATCATCAATATATCCCTAAAACCTATTAACTTAATACTAACACACAAAACTATGTACATCTTCAAATATTGAAGTTTTACCCTCCCAATAGTAACAATTGTCCCAAACTGACAGCCACACTCACAGACTTGGGTTATCCTAAAAGGAATGTTATCCATGCTAAGACACGTGATACAGCCTGTACTTCTACTAAGTGCTGTCTGTCTTATCTTTATTGCTCTCCAGGAATGGGAAAACACTTGAATGCTTTCAGAAAACATTATCTCCTAGCTATTAAAATAAAGATGTATTCTGTTGTATTGCTCTTTATCAAATTCTCTCCATGGAGACATAAGAAACAGATACATTGCTGCTTCTACAACCATTTATTTATTTATTTTCTACAGGAATGCTTTATTATATTCACTGTGGTTTTACTTATTTGCTTTCTCTTAAAACTTGTTACTAGATCAACCCAAGAGCCTTAATCCAGTCATTCCTTTATGCAAAAATGAAAAAAAGCACATCTCGTTTTCTTATATCATACTGTTTTGACCATACTTTTCTTCTGTTTTTTTTTTTACATTGCAGTGCCTCCAATTCTTAAAACTACACATGGAGAAATAGAAAAGAGATAAAAAAACAGGGCCACTTGTTTACTTCAGTATCTTCATTACACTTGAAAATAACTGAGAAAACTTTACTTTATAGAATGTACATTATCTTATGCACTGTAAAGATAATACTGTTAAGAACAAAATTTTGTTTTACATGCAGTTAACTCTTTCCTTCCTCTTTCTCTCTCCTAAATGTTCCTCCGAACATTAATGAGATGAAGAAGGACATATGCTTTATAGTCCCCTACAAGTTTAGCAAAGTCAAAAAAGTCACAGAGTATAACTAATCAGGATACACCACGAGACACCTTCTTCAGCAAAAAACTTTATTCCAGTAGATAAATGAATATGAATAAGCGCTTTCGCTTGCCGCTAGCAAGCTTCTTCAGATACAATAACATGTGTTTGTTCAGTGGTATATATACCAATAACAGTAACTGCTAATCATGTCATTAAGCAATTCATTATACGATTAAACAATTAAAATAATCAGAAACAAATCACCACTAGCAGTGATTCTTTACTGAGCCAATTTCAGCTTCCTGGTTAAATGTATTACTGGTTTATAACTTCTTAACCGATCACTGCATAACGTAATAAAACACTATTTCATCTGTCATTAAAAAACTTGGCGTGTTTCTAGTGTTAAAAGTTATTAAAACAACAAAACAGATAGTCAAAACACTTTAGCGTCATCGGTACTATAAAATTGATGTATTCTCATTAAAAGTATCCTCACCCATATTACTTTATTGAGTTGAGAAAAACTCCTTCACTGACGATGTCACATTTTAAACTCTGCTTAATGCATCATCTTGGATCTTTTGCTTGAAAACAATAACTATTTTGCAGTGCTTATAAATCAAATACTTTCAAACAAGCAAATCCAAAGACACAGTTAAATGAAATAAATAAAATAAAATCACATATAATAAACTAAATAGAATTAAATTAAATTAAAATACATGAATATATAAATATATAATACATTTCCAAGACAATATAGCGTCAAATACAATGCAAAACCAATGCACACTAAAGCTCCAATTCCGCTACTGCAATATGAAAAGGAAGCATCACCATTTACCCTCATGAAGTCAATACTAGCTCTTGTTGGGCACCTGTTTACTTTAGTATCTTCATTATACTTGAAAATAACTGAGAAAACTTTACTTTATAGAATGTACATTATCTTATGCACTGTAAAGATAATACTGTTAAGAACAAAATTTTGTTTTACATGCAGTTAACTCTTTCCTTCCTCTTTCTCTCTCCTAAATGTTCCTCCGAACATTAATGAGATGAAGAAGGACATATGCTTTATAGTCCCCTACAAGTTTAGCAAAGTCAAAAAAGTCCAATATTTCCAGATGTTCTTGTTCTGTCATATTTCACAAATATAATTAATGCTTTGTAACCCCCCCATTTATTTGTCCATTTCTGGGCTGGTTCTATTCCTGTTTGTCTTCATCTCCCAAAACCAGTGTCTGCTTTCTTCCAATGTACTTTCAGTTTTTCTAGTCAACTCTTGTGCTTTCTTCTAACACTCAAGCATTTTCTATTGAAACATTGGAAACGGTTTCACTGGCACAGTCTTTATGTGGTCTTTATTACCAGAAGAACAAGAATCAGAATCTCCTTCTGTTTCACAGTCCACCTTTTTTTGGACAAACTTTTGTATTTCCTCCTTAACATGTTCTGCAGCAAAAATTATTTTGTCCCTCCAGGAAACAATATCCAGAAGATAGCTGGGTACAGCAGTTTGAATCTCATAGTTGCTTCTCGATATTCCTTGATTACTGGAATAAATGTATTCCTCTTCTGCCTGATGCACATTGAGTAATCATTTTCCACATACACTCTATTTTCTTTCATTTTTATTACTTTGTTCTTCTGCCACAGTTTTGTCAAAATCAACTCCTTCTGCTGGAAGAATTCCATCTTTACTATTAAAGGTCTAGGTTACTTTCTCATGGCCAAGTTTGGAGCATGCACATGTTGTGCCCTTTCAATTAACAACTCATGCTGTGGAATACCAGTCCAGTTGCTTATTTGTGCTTTCATAACATTAATACAGTCTATTCCTTGCAGCATCTCTGGTACAGCAGAAAATCTCAGGTTTTCCCTATGCACTCTGTCCTCTAATTTTATTATTTTTTGAAACATCTCTTTTTGAGTAGTCTCATATTCAGCCAGCCTTTTCTTCATTTGACCCCTGATTTATGCAGTTTTATTACCTCATTTGAACATCTGTTTAATTCTTCTTCTGTTTTTTCCAGCCTTTTGTTATTTTAGTTGATGTACTCAGTCAGTGATTTATTTTAATCAGCTCTGGATACATTTGACCTAATTTTTCCTCTATGTTACTAGAAGTCATGTCTTCTACCACAGCTGGAGCTTGATCTGCTTTTTGCTGAACTGCTGCAGAAACCTTCCCATTTAATGTGTTTTCCTCACCTTTTGTGATTGATTTTCTTTCAGGTTTTCTGAATTTCTTTTTGCTGGCATCCAGGCAGTGCAATTACTAGCCAATTGCTGACATTTATCCAAAACTATGAGTTTACTGGCTCTCTTTTCTGAGTTTCTGTTTTCATACTGGGAGAGTGAATTTAAGCTGTTGCTCAATGTGTAGCCATCTTGGAAACTCTATTGATTTTCATACCCACCCAAAGATTAGGGTGATATGTATGCTACCAAGAACTCATGTGACTACCATTGCCTTTCCGAAACCCTGATCACATAACCACCAGGCTTTACCACCTCATCCTCTATGCAACTCTGATAATTACAAATAGGTCTACATGAGAGCTGCCAACTCCAATCTTTCCTGTCAGTATATATATTAGCTATAAGAAACCTGCTACCCAATTCTCCCAAGTGTTAGCTCTGTATCTAAACAGGTTTCACTTTAATAGCACTGTCATGGCCACTTTAAGGACCTTAGCTTCAGGGTGGTCCTGCTATACATTCTAATGTACTTTGACCTGGTCCTGCTAATCAAATAGTTTACTTTTCTGAGTTTCTCTTTCTCTGATTGTGTAAATCCATGCTGTAAATGACTCAGATTGCAAGCTCTCCACCTTAAACAGCCCAGGAGATATCAAACTTGCTCCCTCATTGAGGCAGTACAGGGCCCCCACTGAGAACCTTGTATGTAAGAGGGTGACCCACCCTTTAATGTGTGACAACGTACTCTGTTTATCTACTAATACAGTTGTCTGTCTTTTCTGTCTAGTATGGTGCCCTCACAACCAACCAGTCCCAACCTATTTCTCAATTTGCACAAAACTATGTTCCCTAAAGAATCAATAAATTATTATAAATATTCCACCAAAACCTTCTTCATCAGTGTCAGCAATTACCATGTTGCCCATCACTTTAATGACTTTTCAAGACTCCACTTCAGTGATCTGAAATTTGTGACTGGTATTGAAGGTACTAGTTCAACCTACATTTGGACTTTGCTTTGAAACTTAAGTTCACCACCAGCTAGACTGCTGCTCCTTTTTTACTCTTCCTATTTCTAGTGTCCAAGTATTGTGAGTCTGACAAAACCTGTCAAGAAACTTAGTAGTCTGCTAAATGACTACAGAGTCTCAGTATCTGGTGGCTATGATACTCCTATTCTCAGTACTAAAAGTAAAATAAAAATAGTCAGTCATTGCACATCAGGAGACCTGTAGACCACTTTGTTATGATGGAAAATGTTTTGACTTTTTACAGATGACTGTATGCTCATCACAGACAGCTTACACTTGGTAATGGCATGGGTATTGGAAATTTTTGAAATTTTCAGAATGGAACCAAGATTAGAATGTGACTGGTCTAACATTTCAAGATAGCGTAGGAAGTCCATGAAATGCTATATGAATAGATTTAATAGAAAGAAGGGGGACTGGTAAATATTTGAGTCTAAAATTAAGGAAAATGGAGAAGAGTTAATTAAAATTAGGAAGGGAATAGACTGGCAAACGCTGTCTAGACATGGTGCCTGAAAGAGATAAATAGGAAAAAAGGTCTGAGGACCTCATACTGCAAGGATATAATAGTTGTTAATTCACATCTCTGCCCCCCACCATATCTGCAACAATAATCTGAACACACAACTCAATGGGTATGTTTACAGCAAACCTACTGTTGGGACATATATCGTATTGTACAACAAATTGTGCAATGTGTTTTTAGTCATGTTCCATGTTGAAACACTATCACTGGTGGCCTGTTGCTAACAATGTCACCTGCATTCCATTGTAAGGGCCACTATGGTTCCATATATGCATGTGTTCTGTTTGCTATGTGACTGCTCCATACATGATATTTTGAGTTAATGGGAATATCTATGCATGCTGTTAGATGTAGTCCTGGAATGTGTGGACTATTACTACCCACATATGCTCTATAACTGTGAAACAATAGCATATTTGGGAAGCCAGTACCCAGCAGAATCACCTCTCCCACCTCATCTGGCCATGTTACCAGGCCACAGCACATCTGGGACACAACCTGGGACTTCATCATCTGCTGGTCCTGCCCTACCTTCAGGTGGAACCACCTCAGGGGATGGTGTTTGTCCCCTCCCCCCGGGAGCACACACAGATAGGATCCTGTCACCTGAAGTCAGATCCCGGGTCTGGTGCAAAGGGAGCTCCACAGAGACTTGGGAGATGTGCTACACCACCTTGAGGCCCTTGATAAACAATTACAGGGTTCGCATGCTCCTCCTGTTCAGCCCCTAGCTGAGGCACCTTCAGGGCTGTGAAGGTGCAGTTGTCATTGCCCATGGGTGGGACCTTGGTCCCACTGTTTCCATTTGGGGGCTCATGGACTTCCACATTCTAAACACCACTCCCAATCCAAGGTGTTTACCAACCACATGTGTCATATTCCGCCCCTGTATGCTGTCTTGTCTGTCTTCCAACCCAACCTACCTCCCCAAATAAACCTACTATCATTCCCCAACATACCAATCTCACCTTCACAAACAAGGACAATGTGTTCCCAACATGGATTTTACACTAGACACAACTGTCCATTTTGCACCCACTTACTACTGTATATATATATATATGTGTGTATAGATATGTGTGATGTTTTCTCACACATTTCGTGCAGCACTGTCATTCAAAAGTAGGGGAAATGTATATATATATACATATATATATATATATATATACATATATATATATATATATATATATATATATATATATATATGTGTGTGTGTGTGTGTGTGTATATTTTGATTTTTACACACACACACACATATATATATGTGTGTGAGTGTGTGTGTGTGTGTGTGTGTGTGTGTGTGTGTGTGTGTGTGTGTGTGTGTGTGTGTGTGTGTGTGTGTGTCTGTATATATATACATATATATATATATATATATATATATATATATCTATATATATATATATATATATATATATATATATATATATGCACACACACACACACACACACACACACACACACACACACACACACACACACACACACACACACACACACACACACACACACACACACATATATATATATATATATATATATATAGAGAGAGAGAGACTGCATTGAAACATCAGGTTTACACTCTCTAACTCTCCTTCCTCCACAGCTGCCCTGTTCTGCCTTGCTACAAAACAGACAGGTGTCACATGTGTACACAGCCTAAAATCAGGGGGGTATATACAGGGACAGATTGCAGGTAAGCCTATTACAAATCTATGGCATTTGTGCATGATACATTTCATGTTATGACTGTCCTGTAGATGGTGCGGTCTGAAACCCATGTATTTATGAAAATGTCATTACTTCCACCACCAGCTATTTGCCACACTAATATACATGTCTTGAGGTAGAGAACACACACTATGATAGCTTACATCTTGCCACTCAGTGCTGATTTGCACAGTTGACAGGTATGGCCCACTGTCCACAGGGCCAGACGCTATGTCCATAGCAGCTGTTCAGCAGTACACCATTAAAACAACTCTTGAGGGCACATATAAATCTTTCCAGATCATCTATCCCATTATTACAAACCAAGTACTACATTCAATTACATGCATATGTGTTTCACATACCTATTGTAGTATTGTCCTCTCTTCTAGGTACACTTTTATGTGTCCCTTGTATTATATAGTTTTGGTTTGGTTTGGTTTGTAGTTTTAGTTATTTTATTTTTTTTGTTTTCTTTTCTTTTCTCTTTCTCTTTCTCTCTCTCTCTCTCTCTGTCTCTATCTCTCTATCTCTCTCTGTCTCCACTACAGGGATTGAGGTGATGTGAACTGGTTGCAACATGGATTTTGTAGGTGATGCTCATGATCAGGTGATGGCCTTTGCACCAACCATTGTTCATCACTTGCTAATTGCATGCAGCCCGCTGTGTAGCACTTCTAATTACCACTGCCATGGCAACCCACTACGATAAATTACTACATCATGTGTGCATTGTCCCTTTACCTTTCTTGTATGGCAGACATCCTTCCTGTGTATGGGCAGCAGTTTTACAGACAGCAGGTAGCAATACCTTTTACAACAGGACTTGCAGACACAGGCCACCTTCATATTTGTATAAGGTTCCAGACCTATGGACAGTGCCAGTATTGTTGTTATATGCATTGCATACCGCTAGTTTTACAGGGTTAGTGTGTACTTGCTAGTTATGCATGGAATAGCATAACTAGCATGTACTTGCTAGTTATGTCTGTCTGCATAGCTCTCAACTGTGGGCCTATCCATATGATGGCCAGAGGATTGGCTGTTATGTTTTGTCTGTTCACCACACAGGTCTTGTCTCTGATATATCAGTGGCATTCTGTCTGTTGAGTGCTATCAGTACATGTCTACATCCATTTGTATTTCTGACTTCATATTCCTGAGTAAGGGTATAATGCAACCAATCCTGTAACACCAGCAACTTT